>NC_053492.1:217632892-217933597 GCF_905171775.1 Rana temporaria
CGGGTCCCCCTCCAGGGCTACATTAGGCTCTTAGGCTTGGTCCGGAACGTGAGGGGTTAAACCCGCGCCGATTCGGCGCGGGGGTCCCCCCCAGATCCAAACCAAGCCCTCATCCCAAGCATGCAGTCTGGCCCGGACAGGAATGGGGGCGGGGACGAGCGAGCGCCCCCCCCCTCCTGAGCCGTACCAGACCGCATGCCCTCAACATGGGGGAGTGTGTGCTGTGGGGGAGGGGGGCACTGCCCCCCCACCCCACAGCACTCTTGCCCCCATGTCGATAGGGACAAGAGCCTCTTCCCGACAACCCTTGCCATTGGTTGTCGGGGTATGCGGGCGGGGCTAATCGGAATCTGCGAGCTCCCTTTAATAAGGGGGCCCCCAGATGCCGGACCCCCACCCTATGTGAATAAGTATGGGGTACATCGTACCTCTACCCATTCACATGGGGGAAATGTAAAGTAAAATAAAACACCACACACAATAAAATATTTTATTAATCAGCTCCGGAGCCCCCCCTTTCTTCTTTAGCTCTCTTAGAAGGGGGGGTTTCTTCTCTCCCGATCTTCTGCCGGGACCCTGGGCTTCGGTGATTTCTGCCGGGGGAGGGCGCCATCCCTCGGTCCTCTCCGGAGCCTTCCCCCACCCCATTTAAGCTCTTTTTCATTAGGGAGGGGCATCCGGACTTCGGGGTCTTCTGCCGGGGGATGGCGCCTATCCCCCGGTCTTTCCGGTGCCTTCCGCCAGGGTTCCGGTCTTCCTGGTCTTCTGCCGGGGGTGCGCCAACTCCCAGGTCTTTTCTCTGCTCCCTCTTCTGCCTGGCTCCCCCGCGGAGCCAGGGCTTTCTTCCGTCTTCTTTCTTCTCTCTTCCTTCTTCTGCCTGTCTCCTCCGGGAGCACAGGGCTTGTCTGCGCTGTCCTCTCCCTTCTCTTCCATTGGATGTTGACACGACGAGGTTCCGCGCTGACATGCAGTGTCAGCGGCGGGCATGGACTTATATAGGGCAATGCCACCATGTGACCTCAACCCATGTGACATCACATTCCCTGGGCATGATGGGAATGTGATGTCACATGGGTTGAGGTCACATGGTGGCATTGCCCTATATAAGTCCATGCCCACTGCTCAGACGGCATTCCAGCGCCGGACCTCGTCGTGTCAACATCGAATGGAAGAGAAGGGAGAAGACAGCGGAGACAAGCCCTGTGCTCCGCGGAGGAGACAGGCAGAAGCGGAAGGCATCGCAGAAGCCCGGAGAGTGGCGCCCTCCGGCGGAAGACACCGTACAAGCCCGGGACCCTCCCCCAAAGGCAGGAGCCTCCCTGGTGAAGGGGGTCCCGGTGAATTACGTCGCTGAAGACGGGGGTGGGGTGCCAGTGCACCCCCCCCCGCAGAAACCGTCGTGGAAGCCCGGGACCCTCCCCCAAAGGCAGGAGCCTCCCTGGTGAAGGGGGTCCCGGTGAATTACGTCGCTGAAGACGGGGGTGGGGTGCCAGTGCACCCCACCCCGCAGAAACCGTCGTGGAAGCCCGGGACCCTCCCCCAAAGGCAGGAGCCTCCCTGGTGAAGGGGGTCCCGGTGAAATACGTCGCTGAAGACGGGGGTGGGGTGCCAGTGCACCCCCCCCCGCAGAAACCGTCGTGGAAGCCCGGGACCCTCCCCCAAAGGCAGGAGCCTCCCTGGTGAAGGGGGTCCCGGTGAATTACGTCGCTGAAGACGGGGGTGGGGTGCCAGTGCACCCCCCCCCGCAGAAACCGTCGTGGAAGCCCGGGACCCTCCCCCAAAGGCAGGAGCCTCCCTGGTGAAGGGGGTCCCGGTGAATTACGTCGCTGAAGACGGGGGTGGGGTGCCAGTGCACCCCCCCCCGCAGAAACCGTCGTAGTAGCCCGGGACCCTCCCCCAAAGGCAGGAGCCTCACTGGTGAAGGGGGTTCCGGCAGAAGATGGCGAAGCCCGGGGCCTAATGGGGTGGTGGTGGGGGGCCCCGGCAGAAGACCCCCGGCTGACTAATAAATTAATTTATTCATGTGTGGTGTATTATTTTTTTCCATTTTTTTCCCCAGGTGAATGGGTAGGGGTACAATGTACCCCCATACTCATTCACATAGGGTGGGGGGCCGGAATCTGGGGACCCCTTTATTAAAGGGGTCTCTCAGATTCTGATAAGCCCTCCGCCCGCATACCCCGACAACCAACGGCCAGGGTTGTCGGGAAGAGGCTCTTGTCCCTATCGACATGGGGACAAGAGTGCTTTGGGTTGGGGGGGCAGTGCCCCCCTCCCCCACAGCACACACTCCCCCATGTTGAGGGCATGTGGTCTGGTATGGCTCAGGAGGGAGGGGGGCGCTCGCTCGTCCCCACCCCCATTCCTGTCTGACCAGACTGCGTGCCTGGGATAATGGCTTGGTTTGGATCTTGGGGGGGACCCCACGCTATTTTTTTTGCGCGGGTTTAACCCCTTATGTTCCAGACCAAGCCTAAGAGCCTGGTATGCACCTGGAGGGAACCCACCTTATTTTTTTTCCGGGGGTCTGGAGTTCCCCTTCATGAACAGCGATCTGTCATTTACACATGTCAGTCCCCCCCCCCCCTACAGTTAGAACACACCCAGGGAACATATTTAACCCCTCCCTCGCACCTAGTGTTAACCCCTTCCCTGCCAGTGGCATTTTTTGAGTAAGCAATGCATTTTTTACAGCACTGATCGCTAGAAAAATGCCAATGGTTCCAAAAAACTGTTCGATGTGTCCGCCATAATGTCGCAGTACCGATAAAAATCGCTGATCGCCCCAATAACTAGTTAAAACAACAAAAAAAAAAAATTTGTAGACGCTATAACTTTTGCAAAAACCAAACACTAAACGCTATTTGCGATTTTTTGGAACCAAAAAGATGTAGAATACGTATCGGCCTAAACTGAGGGTTTTTTTAGTTTTTTGAATATATATTTTTGGGGATATTTATTATAGCAAAAAGTAAAAATAATTTTTACATATGTGGGCGGGACTTACGCAAGTCCCGCCCACATATATAAACATCGTTCAAACCACACATGTGAGGTATTGACGCGTGCGTTAGAGCGAGAGCAATACTTTTACCACTAGACCTTCTTTGTAACTATAAACTGGTAACCTGGAAAAAAAAGAAAAAGGTCACCTATGGGGATATTCACGGAATTCATTTTGGCCCCATTGCAGGAGTGTTTCCAATAGTAAAGCGTGACATGTAAGGTATCTATTTACTCAGTGTAACATCATCTTTCACATTATCCCCAAAAATTGGGCTCACTTTTGTGTTTTGTTAATTTTTAACCACTTGAGCCCGGACCATATTTCTGGTCAATGACCGGGCAAGTTTTTGTGATTCGGCGCGGCGTCGCTTTAACTGACAATTGCGCAGTCGTGCGACGTGGCTCCCAAACAAAATTGGCAACCTTTTTTTTCACACAAATAGATTATTAAATGTGCGTGTTTACTTCTGTCTTTAACACCTCCCCTTCAGGCTGGAAAGCATCAGATCAGGGGAAACCAAAAAAAAAAAGCTCTCATTCCATTGCAGCTTGGTTCCTACATGTGTGATGAACTGAGCATGCTCAAACACTTAGAAAAAAAATATCCTTTCTTTTTAAAAGGTGAAAAACACTCATTGGATGCTCATAGAGCGTGGTTTGGGTTAATTGCAGGTGTGCCCAATTACAAGCTCACCCAAACTAGAGACTGCAATTTGGTCATGTGATTTCAATTGCTTCATTACTAGCACTGTTATAAAAAGCTTGGATCGATCAGTCCTCAGCTGCCCTCAGAAGGGGCAGGCTGGCAGAAATGCTGTTGCTAAACACAAATGTGGTTTGTTGCATGGGTTTTGTTTTATTTTGCCAATGGTTTTGGTTTATTTTTAAATGATGTTCACTTTGATGTATTTGTCTATGTGGCCTTATTTTCTGAAAAATGTGTAAAGCTATGGTTAATTAGAATTTTGAAAAGTATTTTTGTTTGTTTGTCTTTTTTTGCTTTCCTTGTTTTGTTGACCAATAAAAATTACTTTAAAATTGTTAAGTTTGTCTTTTGTTACTTTTTCATGCTACATATGTTGACAGCTGCAGCTGAACTAGGTTAGGGCCTAACAAATTATGTGTGATTTTTGTCTAAGCTTCTTTCCTGGTGTGTAATCATGAAATGTTTGCCATGTTTATTCTCCCTGACTTTAAAGACAAAAACTGGTAAGTATTTTATTTATTCTGCAGTGGTCCTCAGCCCTCAAGTACCCCCGACAGGACATGTTTTGGGGATTTCTCTTATCAAGAATTGCTGTCCAGACTATTTTAAAGCACATGTGCAAGATGAAGGAAAACCTGCAAACATGGCCTGTGGGGGGGGGGGTTTGCTATTGGTGGACAGGCTTGACGTGCTGATTTACAGCACTGTGCTTAAATCTAGCGCAAGGCAATCCTATTCAAATTGTGGGTGTTTGAGGGAAGCCAAGTGAGTGTTAGAACCCCTGCTTTGTGTTTTTTTATTTTTGTGTTGAGCTTTGTGTCCCTTTTCTTAAAATTGGCTTCACTTCCTGTCACACAGCTGAACAGGAAGTGAGGTTAAAACCCTACCAGTGTCATTTCTTGGGGACACCGGTCAATCTAACTAGTGTCCCCATTAAGCAAATTGCACTCCAGCACTGCTGTGTACACCCCAAATCATGGGTCTTCAAACTACGGCCCTCCAGTTGTTCAGGAACTACAATTCCCATCATGCCTAGTCATGTCTGTGAATGTCAGTGCATTACAAGGCCTCATGGGATGTGTAGTTCTACAACAGCTGGAGGGCCGTAGTTTGAGGATCCCTGCCCCAAATGATTATTTAGTTTGGGGTTTAGTAAAGGCAAAGCCACTCTGCAGTACAAGCATAGTTGCTGAAAATCAGAGAGGAAGCACTGATGGTTTTAACATCCAATCCTGTAGAAGCAAAGTTGTTTTGTTTTCTTCCTTGCTTTGCACTTGTAGGAGTGGATTTGCCTTTAGTAAATGGACCCCAAAGTCCAAGATCCCTAATAATTTGGGGTGTACACAGCAAAATGCTAGAGTGCAATTTACATAATGGGAAACTATTTAGATTGATCTCTGTGTCCCCAAGAAAATATATTAGTAAGGTTTTACCCTCACTTCCTGTTTGGCTATGTGACAGGAAGTGAATGAATTAGAAAGGGTGAAGACACCTCACAAATGTTGTCACTATCAGGGGTGCAGACATCCCCAAAAAAATGAGCAGATAATACTTATTTGCAAATTAATAATTTTTTAGTTAACATTGGGTGGGGTGCTCTAACACACACATTCCTACATATTAGCAACGCTCTATCCTGGCCTATTGGCATGGTTATATTTTCTTAGGGCTCTCAATAAAACTCTATAAAATTTGTGCTTAAACTAGAACCAGGGGCGGACTGACAACTCATGGGGCCCCTGGGCAATAGAAGATTATGGGGCCCCTGGGCTTACAGATGACCACCACGCCAGGAGGTAGTGCAGAGGCGGGCAGCTAAAATCTTGGGATATTCACATTAAAAGCATGTCATTTTCGGACATATCAGGGACAGATCAAAAAAAAACACAGATTTTTACATACTGTCCCTGGTTTTACTGAGCCTGGCAACCCGGATGGGGCCCCCTAGTGGCATGGGGCCCTCGGGCAGTGCCCGAGTGACTCAATGGTCAGTCCGCCCCTGACAAGAACTATAATCAACAAGTTTTATTTTCTTTCATTTTGGATAGAGTGAGGGAGGGTTATAGGCCCTGTCAGTTTATTTTGTATTATCTGTGTCCAATTGGGGAGATTTGCCTTCACTTCCTGCCCCATAGCCAAACAGGAAGTGAGAGAAAAACTATGCAAATTAACCACTTCCCGCCCAGCCTATGGCCGATTTACGTCCCGGAAGTGGTTACACAATCCTGACAGGACGTCCTGCAGGATTTCATGCCGCACGCGCCTGTGGGGGCACGCAGCGCGGCGATCGGTGATGCGGGGTGTCAGTCTGACACCCTGCATCTCCGATCTCGGTAAAGAGTCTCTCACGGAGACGGAGACTCTTTACCACGTGATCAGCCGTGTCCAATCACGGCTGATCACGATGTAAACAGGAAGAGCCATCGATGGCTCTTCCTCACTCGCGTCTTACAGACGCGAGTATAGGAGAGCCGATCGGCGGCTCTCCTGACAGGGGGCGTTCGCGCTGATTGTTTATCAGCGCAGCCCCCCCTCGGATCACCACACTGGACTACCAGGGATGCCCACCCTGGACCACCAGGGTGTGCAAAAACAAAAAAAATATAGAACAAAAAAACAAAAAGCATTAAAAAATAAGAAAAAATATGCCAATCAGTGCCCACAAATGGGCACTGACTGGGAAAATCAGTGCCACCCCACAGTGCCCATCCATGCACACCCATAAGTATCCATCAGTGCCACCCATAAGTGCCGCCCATAAGTATCCATCAGTGCCACCCATAAGTGCCGCCCATCTGTGCCGCCCATGAGTGCCCATCAGTGCCGCCTATGAGTGCCCATCAGTGCCGCATAGCAGCGCCGCCAATCAATGCCACCTCATCTGTGCCGTCAGTACTACCTCATCGATGTCCATCAGTGCCATCTCATCGGGGCCCATCAGTGCCGCCATATCAGTGCCCGTAATTGAAAGAGAAAAACTTATTTACAAAAAAATTAACCTAAAAAAAGAAAGGTTTTTTTGTTTCAAAATTTGCAGTCTTTTTTTAGTTGTTGCGCAAAAAAAAAAACGCAGAGGTGATCAAATAACAACAAAAGAAAGCTCTATTTGTGGGGAAAAAAGGACGCCAATTTTGTTTGGGTACAGTGTTGTATGACCGCGCAATTGCCATTCAAAGTGCGACAGTGTGGAAAGCTGAAAATTGGCTTGGGCGGGAAGGTGCGTAAGTGCCTGGTATGGAAGTGGTTAAGGGAATCCAGTGCCCCCCCAGAACTAGTGTGTGGGTCCCCTGAAAATTACTGGGCGGGGTTATACAAAAACAGGGTGTGACCTTGACAGGAAGGGGGTGGGTCATTTTTCTATTAGGAGGTGCAGATATGTAGTCAGGCCTAGGGCAGAACCAAACCTTAATATACTACTGCATATTAGGGCTTATTTAGACCGGAACCGATTTACAGCGTGTTTTTATATTGTGGGAGGAAACCCACGCAGGCACAGGGAGAACATGCAAACTCCATGCAGATGCTGTCACGGGCGGGATTCGAACCAACGACTCTTTTGCTGCTAGGTCAAAGTGCTATACACTACACCACTGTGGTGAACGAACATGATTGCAGCTGAAAGCATGAGATCTTTTTTTTTTTTTTGCAATACCATGCTTTCCAGCCTTATTGACCCCGCCTCTCTCCATAAAGAGGACCTGTCACACACTAGTCCTATTACAAGGGATGTTTACATTCCTTGTAATAGGAAGAAAACTGATCATTTTTTTTTTATTTTTTTATTTCAGTGTAAAACATTATAAAACTAAATAAAAATAAATAAGAAAACCCCCAAAAAAAATTTTAAAGCGCCCCGTCGCGACGAGCTCGCGCACAGAAGCAAACGCATACGCGAGTAGCGCCCGCATATGAAAACAGTATTCAAACCACACAAGTGAGGTATCGCCGCGATCGTTAGAGTGAGAGCAATAATTCTAGCCCTAGACCTACTCTGCAACTCAAAAAATGCAACCTGTAGAATTTTTTAAACGTCGCCTATCGAGTTTTTTAAAGGGTAAAAGTTTGACGCCATGCCACGAGCGGGCGCAATTTTTAAGCGTGACATGTTGGGTATCATTTTACTCGGCGTAACATTATCTTTCACAATATAGAAAAAAATTGGGCAAAATGTATTGTTGTCTTATTTTTTAATTCAAAAAAGTGATTTTTATCCAAAAAAAGTGCGCTTGTAAGACCGCTGCGCAAATACGGTGTGACAAAAAGTATTGCAATGACTGCCATTTTATTCCCTAGGATGTCTGCTAAAAAAAAATAAATAATGTTTGGGGGTTCTGATTAATTTTCTAGCCAAAAAATTGTGATTTTCACATGAAGGAGAGAAGTGCCAGAATTAACCCGGTGGGCAAGTGGTTAAAGTACTCATGGCTATAAAGAATAGAGTCATTGCTCATTAAAAAAAAAAAAAAAAAAAAGGGGGTCCCTCCAAATTAAATTACCAGGCCCTTCAGGTCTGGAATGGATATTAAGGGGAACCCCGCCGTAAAAACCCCAAAAAAAAAAGACGTGCGGTTCCCGGCAAATATCCATTCCAGACCCTTCAGGTCTGGTGTGGATTTTAAGGGGAACTCCACCCCAAATTTAAAAAAAAAATGGCGTGGAGTCCCCCTAAAAATCCACACCAGACCCTTATCCGAGCACGTTGACCTGGCCGGCCGCAGAAAAGAGGGGGGGACAGAGTGCGGCCCCCCCCCTCTCCTGAACCGCACCAGGCCACATGCCCTCAACATGGGGAGGATGTCCCCATGTTGATGGGGACAAGGGTCTCATCCCCACAACCCTTGCCCGGTGGTTGTGGGGGTATGCGGGCGGGAGGTTTATCAGAATCTGGAAGACCCCTTTAACAAAGGGGACCCCCAGATCCTGACCCCCCCCCCTGTGTGAAATGGTAATGGGGTACATTGTACCTCTACCATTTCACCCCAAAAAAAATGTCAAAGTGATAAAAATGACAGTAGCCGGTTTTTGACAAATCTTTTAATAAAATCTTCTTTTCTTCTTTCCTTCGGGGTTCTTCCGCTGCCTCTTTCTTCTAGTCCACATCTTGCCCGACGTCTTCTTCTATCTTCTCCGTCCGTCCTTCCGCCTTCTGGTCCCGCATCTTGCCCGTTGTCTTCTCCGCCAGCCTCCTCGTCCGCATCTTGGGTCTTCTGCGGTCTTCTTCTCGGTCCGCCGCCTTCTCGTCCCCTGCGTTTGAATTGTAATTGGCCGCCGTTTTCCCGCTCCTGGGACCCGCCCCCCTCTGACGCCACAAGTAAACTCCTTAGAAGGTCATGTGCGTCAGAGGGGGGCGGGGTCGCAGAGCGTCACACAGCGGGGGAATTCAATTTCAATCGCGCCGCCCGGAGAAGAAGTTCCCGCCGTGTCACACTCATGTGACCCCGCCCCCCTCTGACGCACATGACCTTCTAAGGAGTTTACTTGTGGCGTCAGAGGGGGGCGGGTCCCAGGAGCGGGAAAACGGCGGCCAATTACAATTCAAACGCAGGGGACGAGAAGGCGGCGGACCGAGAAGAAGACCGCAGAAGACCCAAGATGCGGACGAGGAGGCTGGCGGAGAAGACAACGGGCAAGATGCGGGACCAGAAGGCGGAAGGACGGACGGAGAAGATAGAAGAAGACGTCGGGCAAGATGTGGACTAGAAGAAAGAGGCAGCGGAAGAACCCCGAAGGAAAGAAGAAAAGAAGATTTTATTAAAAGATTTGTCAAAAACCGGCTACTGTCATTTTTATCACTTTGACATTTTTTTTGGGGTGAAATGGTAGAGGTACAATGTACCCCATTACCATTTCACACAGGGGGGGGTCAGGATCTGGGGGTCCCCTTTGTTAAAGGGGTCTTCCAGATTCTGATAAACCTCCCGCCCGCATACCCCCACAACCACCGGGCAAGGGTTGTGGGGATGAGACCCTTGTCCCCATCAACATGGGGACATCCTCCCCATGTTGAGGGCATGTGGCCTGGTGCGGTTCAGGAGAGGGGGGGGGGCCGCACTCTGTCCCCCCCTCTTTTCTGCGGCCGGCCAGGTCAACGTGCTCGGATAAGGGTCTGGTGTGGATTTTTAGGGGGACTCCACGCCATTTTTTTTTTCAATTTGGGGTGGAGTTCCCCTTAAAATCCACACCAGACCTGAAGGGTCTGGAATGGATATTTGCCGGGAACCGCACGTCTTTTTTTTTTTTTGGTTTTTACGGCGGGGTTCCCCTTAATATCCATTCCAGACCTGAAGGGCCTGGTAATTTAATTTGGGGGAACCCCTACACATTTTTTTGTTTGTTTTATGAATGAATCCCTTTAGAATTGTCAGAGCCGACAATTCATTATAGCCGCGTGTGAATTTTTAAATGACTTTTTTCCTTCAGAATGTCACTTTGTGCAGGGGGAGTTCTAAGTGCGGGAAAAATGCGCTATTTCACATGCTGACATTACACCCCCCCTAGGTACGAAATTTAAAGGAATATTTCACTTTTATTGTTTCACTTTAAGAATTATTAATTTCACTGCTCCCGAAAAAACGGCCGTTTTAAAAAATAAAAAAAGCATTGATACATGTTCCCTGGGGCAGGACTGAGGTCCCCAAACACTTTTTAGGACTAAACTTGCAGATTAGCCTTTAAAATGAACACTTTTGATTTCTCCCATAGACTTCTATAGGGAGTTCGGCGCGGCTTTACATATTAGTTTCAATGCGCCGGCTGCTACGCTGGTTCATGCGCCTGATTAAGCCTCCACCCGGAGTACTAATTAATGCATGAACCAGCGCAGCGCACATAGCTTAGTAAATCAGGCCCAGTGTGTCCTAAAACCATTGTTTCATACTGAAACTTAGGAAAGAATCCAAAATTAGAAGTTTTCACCAGAGAGAAACAATACTTAGAGCTTTGGAGAGAGTAAACACTACAGATATATGCGCTTTGATCAGGTTTCATGACTGAGGTTCACAATCAATTTAAGTCCTATTTGTATAGGTAAGCATTTTTAAAAGTGAGATGCGGCTCATTGATTGACATTGCTTCTGAAACACAACCATCACTCATCTCTATCCTAGGTGGGACTCTCACTCATAGACAGATTGGGCCATAACTTAAAGGGGAGTTCCACCCACAATTTCACTTTTTAAATATAAATACCCCTGTAATACACAAGCTTAATGTATTCTAGTAAAGTTAGTCTGTAAACTAAGGTCCATTTTGTTAGACCGTGGCCATCTTAAGTGTGGGCATCATGAAGCCAGACTGTAAGACTTCCTGGATTTCAGCTTTGCATATTTCGCACATGCTCAGTGCACAAGCAATGTAATAGGTTTCAGTCAGGTTTGCAAGGACTACTGGGAAACATGATGCCTATCCCAGAAACCCTTGCAACTAGCCTAGGCAAATAAGGAGGAGGAAGTAATGAAGGACTACAAAATAAAGGTATTTACAAGCAACAAATTAAATAAAAATTGTCCATTCTGAACACTATGAGATTAGAGCATGCAGCACAGACAAACATAAAAAAATGGGTGGAACTCCACTTTAAGAGGGCATGAGAGCATGGGCAGGCAAAATCTAAATATGTTTCTCTAATATTTTTTTTTTGTTTTTTGTCCTGAAAAAATGGAAAAAGGCACCTGCATGAAAGAATGTGTAGCATTAGAGTATATTCTTGTCACTATTGGGTAAAGGTGAGAACTAGGGGGCGCTACAAGTGCTTAAACAAAGCTAAATATTCATAGAATAGTGCAAGTTGATTTCCTTTCGATTCAACAATATTTACAACGCCGAACATCCTCAGTGCCAGGGACAGGCACCAACAAGAGTAAGGGGCCATTTGGCGCTGTATGTTTTTATAGCTTCTTATTAAAACGTTATTATACTATGGCGGTCCTCTCTTTTCTCGGTTTTGCTACATGTTAATGGAGTCTGGCTGACTCAAGGGATTAAGATCCGTGCATGAAGTCCAAGGCTTGTGATACATGCTATTTGTGACCTCTTTTTAAGTAAATAGGTCAACACCATTTGGTAAGGTGCCATCCTTGAGCACATTTGGGGTGATCTTCCGTTTTGGTGGAGGTGGAAATCTTGTATAGTGGATTGAATCAATCTTCGAGCACAAGCTTTATTGAGCACCAGCACTTTATTTATGGACTTTTTTGCACATTTTTAATTATTTTGTTTATTTATCATATTCAGGCTATCACTCACATTGTTTGTTATGGTACATTTTATCTAATTTATTGTTGGTTATGATTGCAATCATCTTGCACTATTCTATGAATATTTAGCTTTGTTTAAGCACTTGTAATGCCCCCTAGTTCTCACCTTTACCCAATATTCTTTCAGTTCACTGATTTTTGGGGAGCAGCTCATAAACATAAGGATTTAATTTATATTCACATCCATATTATTAATTTATTACATTCACATATATCTAGTTGGCGCAAGATTTTTATCTCTCATATTGTTGTCACTACAGGGGGGAAATGAGAAAGGGTGAAAATAGGGCACTCAGACTATTCATACTTTAAATGAAATATCTGCATGTGTGTGGCTATTGTTATTTCTTTCCTGTCAATATCTTACTGAATTGTGAGAGTGTCAATGAAAACATTATTGTATCAGCTTTTCAGATACAACCAATATGCATATGTGTGTACACATATATCCACATATAGTAGTCTTAATTGTGTACACATATTAAAATCATAACTATTAATAAAATGGTAGGAAAAAATGCACCTGGCTCCCTTTTTCACCTTGATTTCCTTTGTCACCCTGAAAAAAAATATAGAAAAAAAACATTATGTATAGGCAGTCTACTCTCACCATAGGTTTGTGCCTAAGAAACTTTGGATTTCAATGTTTCATTCTACCTTCTTCTACCATTTAGCAGAATAGAAAATCTGGTAAGTAAATCTGCTTTTACTGTCTAAATTAAACAATCATTTAACTTTTGCAGTGCAGATGCAGCCCCACTGTAAGGGAGGACTTTACTTTTTCCAAATGTGGACTTTAAAAGGAACCCCTGAGAACAGAAATAAGAGTCCACCTCTAACTGTTTAAAATATGCCAGTTCCAATGCTGTCATTCTCATCCTGGATTTACTACATGGTGAGTAACTGACCAGGAATAAGCATGAAGTTCAGACTTTTCAGACTTTACTGGCTACATACTCGTTAAAGATCAGAACCGTACTTGATAGTAAACTCAGGATAAGAATGGCAACCCCAAAGCATTACCCTTTTAAAAACAAGTCAGCAATGTTGCTTCATGTGTTATCATCCTTACAGCTTCAAAATAAGCTAAGCATCTTTAAAAAAAAAAAAATTGGGGTTTCATTCCTAATGGAATGTAGACCTTTAACATAGCAAACTGAATTTCCATATTTAATTCAATGCCAACTGAATAAAGTAGAGATGTGTCCTCTTTGATCGCTCAATCATATTTAAGCAGAATCCCCCTCACAGCGGACTCTGGTAGTCACCGCTGACCCACACTGGACTCTCCCACATATATATACGGTGAGCTTGCAGGTCAACTCCCACATCCAGTATAACCCCTCGACCCCCCAGCTGAGCATACCATACGCTCTTGATCCCCCCTCCGCTTCCCTAACCCTACCCGAGACTCACCACCCTCCACCTACCTTTCCCACTTGCTCCCCTTTCCCAGTCCCTTCTCCCTCCCATCGTCTCTGACTCCCCTGAGCCTTCTTGAAAGTCCTTATACCCCTACCCCTTTACCAAACATGGCCTCTCACGGGCCGAAAACCTCAAAATTCCCGCTAAAGCTAATCTCCCTTAATGCCAAAGGCCTGAATACCCCAGAAAACCATTCCAAATTACATATTCAAGCAGAAATTCTGTATTTTTTTTTTTCAATTGCCCTTACAAAATTTGACATTTTAAGTGAGCAAAGCATTATATTATTCACTAAGTAAAGTGGACTGTCTGTATTCCCTTAGTAAATTAACCCTATTATCTGAATGCTACATGAGATAACAAACATTTTCTGTAACAATTTAGGAAAAGGTGACAGTTCACTGCCATGAGGCAACATGGCCCAGTTCATTCCTTGACTCTCTACATCCTTCAACTTCCACACATCATCCTTTAATTAGAGTGGTTTAGTTTATCAGCAACTCAGCTTATTTCATCTATCAAAAATATCTAGTGGTCTGCATAATAACTAATGTACTAAAGTATATGACAACATTTTGATCAACAAATCTGATTTACGTGTATAGATTCAGATTGCACCATATGTCAAATTAGGCAGTTTTGTCTTACCAACAGCAAATAATAAAAAAAATGAATTTGTTTGCCATCACTAATATTGCAGATCCCAATATAATAAATATTGTTTACACTAAGAACAATGAAAAACATGTATTTAAATATTTACCTTTAAACCTGTAAGTCCTGGTATACCTGTGTATCCTTGTGGGCCCATAAGGCCAATTACACCCTTCTCTCCCTGGCAGAGAAAATGTATATCAGAACATAGTAGCTGTTATTATTTATCAATGTCATTATTAGCTCTTGGAACATACCTAACATATCTTGCAAGACATCTCAGGTCATTGTGAACCTGACCAGCTTTGAAAACTTGGCACCGGAGACACAAGGTTTTTTTCCTAGTATTTGAGCTTTAGACCTCCTCCTATGCAATGATAGTACATGCCACATAGATGTACAACTACCTACCAGCCAACCCCCATGTCCATTTGTCATTATTCTGGTAATTTAAGAACACCTTTAGATTACATGTTTGTAATGTGTGAGAGGTATTCCTATACGTACTCCTTGTTATTCCTTAAAAAATGACAATTGAATTTAGCATTAGTGCTTAGTTCCACAAATATTTTTCACCACAGCCACAAACTGGCATGGGTTTAGAGAAGATTCAACCACCACATGGCACTGTGAAATCTGTCTTTCCAGTGGAATACACTGGGAAGTTGAATAAACCTTTTAACTTTAGAAGAGCTGCAATGTTCCCTGAATAATATTAGTAGATCTATGAGTTCACTGAAGTTGAAAATATCTGTTAGAATAACACAATAATAACATAAAAATTTGTATTACTAAATAATAGAATAACTATGACTACAATTTTTGTCAAGGACACCAGCCTTTTTTTTTTTTTAATTGCACACTATTTAATTTTAAACTCCTAATTAAATTAAAACATATATAAAAAATATATATATATATTTTTTAAATTAAATAATGATAGCCTGTGAGAAACCTTAAACAATGGAAAAGGTGGTCTCATGTATGTGTCTCTGTTCGCAATGCATTATCCAAGAAAACAACAATGCTAGCATATGCATTAAAGCTACATTATGTAGGAGTAGAACCTTAAATATTATTGAACCATTCCTGTCCACATTTCCACTACAGCTGCTGTTTATTTGGGAGTACATAGAACACTGAAGATTCAGGCTGCACACAAGTGCACACAAGTCTTCCATAACCTCCAAAATACCTATGGATAACACATTAAATTGGGTCAACCCATGGGTTTTAGCTGACCAATTACCACAAATTAAGTCTATTATATGTGTACTTTATTTCTTTTAGCCCACCTCACCTTAATCTGGTTATACTTCCTCACAGGTTCCAAAACTCCATAGAAGTCATGGTTCCTATGCCATACACTGAAAATAGATAGTTGTATGCAGTTTGGAATAAATGGCTCTATAGTATTATTTTGTTTCTATGTTTCTGAATGTATAGGTGGCCGCAGGGCATAAAGTAACGATTTGCATGGCTCTACCCATTATCTTCAAATGAGAAGTAATCCCAATTAAGAATTTGTACCATCTGTATAATACATAAAAAACTGTTTTAAAATAAAGATGGCCATTGGTGAACTTATGAAAATTCTCAGGGTCTGCCTGACTCTGCATTCAATTTTATTTGAGTCACTGGAAAAGCATGCAACCACTGAAGTCAGAAGGTAGTTAGAATTCAACATCAACTTCACCCCATTTACTATATGGTTGAACTAGCTAATCAGCTAGCACTTTTAGTAGGAGAGATCAGCATTGAGAACCTCAATCGTTTTTTCTTACAGGCTCACTTTTAATTGTATTGAATTATATGTCACGGCCTTTTGAAGTGCATAAATCAAAATCATGTAATAGCAAATAAAGACACTCATGTTTGCAATGATTTTTAACTTACCTTTGCTCCTGCTAATCCTTGTTTGCCTTCTACTCCAGAATCACCTTTATTTCCCTATAAGATAATTCGATTATTTTTGTCTATATTGCTGTCTAATGTATTTTGAACTGTCATTTAAAATTACATATTTAAATTTATAGCAGAAATTAATAAAGGTTCATTACCTTTTGTCCAGGCATTCCTGATGCTCCAGGTAAGCCTTCGGGTCCAGGTATTCCCTTGATTATAGTAATAAAATATGAGTTTAAAGTAATCTAGCAAATCCCATATTATGATAGGTGGTTCTACATAACACTTATACCGGTTCACACAGGGGCGGCATGACTTTGGGGGCAACTCGGCAAGGCAATCTCAAGACGACTTCAGAGGCAACTTACAAAATGACTTCTGTATTAAAGTCAATGCAAGTCGCCCAGAGTCGCCCCCAAAGTCGTACAAAAACCCTTTTCTAAATCGGAGCAACTTGAGTGGCTCCTATTAGAATGGTTCCATTGAACAGAGCGGAGCCACTGTGTGAACCGGCTCTAAGGCACAAAAAATAAACTAAAATGGAAACAAATATTTATTTTCTATTCAAAACAGCTCTCTACTTTCTGATACACTGGTTCTGGCAGAGGTCTATTGTATTTTATTATTACATCAGCCAGTCTATATTTTAACAACAGTTGGCAATGCAAGTACAATAGAGCATTGTAGGCCACAGTCCTGGTAAAAGTCATGGGCCTAAGAGAGGGATAGGCCTATTTAATGAACTGTGTAAGGACTGAAATGCAGTAAACTACAGCAGCTAATCAGAACTAACGTAAAATCAGACCTGCACAAAATTGATTCTGATTGCTTAGTGTTGGCATTCTATTTTGTATCTAGGGCTGTATTATTTGTACATTTTTATTGAAGAAGTCCGATAGTGGTCCTACATGGAGTAAAAACACTTGAAATATTATGCTGCTCACTCTGGTCAAAATATTCTCCGATCCCATCTCTATACCAGGCACAAAAGTGGTATTAAAAACCTGAGAGAGTTTCTAACCTTTAATTGCATTACCCAAAACATAATAAACAGTTTTGCCTAGAGTTGGGCTTTTTTTCGTTGTCTTATTTTATTAAGTTATTCCTTCTATTCAGTATGTACTTCTAACTAAATGACCATTTTCTTCTTTTAGTTCATTTCTATTATAATGTTGAAATAAAACAGTTTTCACTGATAACAAGCAGATGTGAGACTTTCATGGCTAAGCAATATAAACTAATTGATGTGGCCTACAGGAATTCAGATTGAATTCAGATTGAAATCATAAATGTTTTTAATTTACTTTGTATATACAGTATACATACAGTATCTCACAAAAGTGAGTACACCCCTCATATTTTTGTAAATATTTTATTATATCTTTTCATGTGACAACGCTGAAGAAATTACACTTTGCTACAATGTAAAGTAGTGAGTGTACAGCTTGTATAACAGTGTAAATTTGCTGTCCCCTCAAAATAACTCAACACACAGCCATTAATGTCTAAATCGCTGGCAACAAAAGTGAGTACACCCCTAAGTGAAAATGTCCAAATTGGACCCAAAATGTCAATATTTTGTGTGGCCACCATTATTTTCTAGCACTGCCTTAACCCTCTTGGGCATGGAGTTCACCAGAGCTTCACAGGTTGCAACTGGAGTTCTCTTCCACTCCTGCATGATGACATCACAGAGCTGGTGGCTGTTGGAGACCTTGCGCTCCTCCACTTTCCATTTGAGGATGCCCCACAGATGCTCAATAGGGTTTATTTCTGGAGACATGCTTGGCCAGTCCTTTACCTTTACCCTCAGCTTCTTTAGCAAGGCAGTGGTTATCTTGGAGGTTTGTTTGGGGTCGTTATCATGTTGGAATACTGCCCTGCGGACCTGTCTCCGAAAGGGAGGGGATCATACTCTACTTCAGTATGTCACAGTACATGTTGGCATTCATGGTTCCCTCAATGAACTGTAGCTCCTCAGTGCCAGCAGCACTCATACAGCGCCAGACCATGACACTCCCACCACCATGCTTGACTGTAGGCAAGACACACTTGTCTTTGTACTCCTCACCTGGTTGCCTCAACACACGCTTGACACCATTTGAACCAAACAAGTTTATCTTGGTCTCATCAGACCACAGGACATAGTTCCAGTAATCCATGTTCTTAGTCTGCTTGTCTTCAGCAAACTATTTGCAGGCTTTCATGTGCATCGTCTTTAGAAGAGGCTTCTTTCTGGGACAACAGCATGCTGGCAGCACTCACATGTCTATTTCAAAGACAAACTCTGGATATGACGCTGAGCATGTGCACTTAACTTCTTTGGTCGACCATAGCAAGGCCTGTTCTGAGTGGAACCTGTCCTGTTAAACCGCTGTATGGTCTTGGCCACCGTGCTGCAGCTCAGTTTCAGGTTCTTGGCAGTCTTCTTATGCCCTATGCCATTTTTATGTAGAGCAACAATTCTTTTTTTCAGATCCTCAGATAATTCTTTGCCATGAGGTGCCATGTTGAACTTCCAGTGACCAGTATGAGAGAGTGAGAGCAATAACACCAAATTTAGCACATCTGCACCCCATTCATAACTGAGACCTTGTAACACCAACGGGTTACATGACACCCGGGGAGGGAAAATGGCTAATTGGGCCCACTTTTTTTGCCAGCGGTTTAGACATTAATGGCTGTGTGTTGAGTTATTACAAGGGGACAGCACATTTACACTGTTATACAAGCTGTACACTCACTACTTTACATTGTAGCAAAGTGTTATTTCTTCAGTGTTGTCACATGAAAAGATATAATAAAATATTTACAAAAATGTGAGGGGTGTACTAACTTTTGTGAGATACTGTGTGTGTGTATATATATATATAGATATAGATATATATATATATATATATATATATATATATATATATATATATATATATATATATATATATATATATATATATATATATATAGATATATATATATATATATAGATATATAGATATATAGATATATATCTATATATACAGTCTATATACACATACACACACTTTTTTTTAATGTTTTCCATATAATGCCTCTTCCAGAGATACTCTTTGTTAGGACATCCATAAAGACTTTAGTTGTTTCTCTTTAGAACCTAGCTGTTACTTCCAAGAATCATTTGGAATATAAAACATTTATTCCAAAGTCAAAATTTCCAAAAGGGAATTCCCAATGTCTTGTTCCATCTGGAGTTAATGTAGTTCTTCGTATTGCTATTTCAATCTATTTTTCCTATCCAACAATAGCAACAGCTGCTAAATAAGGGTATACTGTAGGTTATTTAGAGCTTCAGTTGAACTAATTAAAGTACTATAATATGAATATGTAACAGCACTGAATAAATTGAAATTGTCACGCTAATAAACCATTAAAATGTATTTAAAGCTAAACTTTGGACATAAAAACATTAATTTAAGTATATTCCTCAATAGCCACATAAGCTATAAATCCACTTTCTGTGCACAACCCACAAATTACCTTAATAACAGTAGTGGTGACATCGTCATCGTAATGCACATAGTTTGCGCAGAGAGAAGAAGCGTTTGAGGGACCCAACAGGTCCATCCACTGCAGACTTCTTGTAGAAAACTACAGTAAAGGGGCAAAGCATGACCAGGCACCCTGCACAACAGATCAAGAGCAGCAATGACTGGTCCTAATACTAAAAGCTCCTGCACAGAGGCAAAGACTCACACTGGATTGCTGCACAGATCTAGAATACATAAATGGGGTTCTGACATTTTCTAAACAATCTTGTTCCTTCCATAATCCAAATACCATAATGACCTGAAAACTTGGAAAGTTGTTAATTGCTCAAGTAACTGAGAAATTACCCCCATTCATGTTTAGTGTTACTAAACCCACAACAGTAAATCAAGTCTGTATATGCAGTAAAGCATTCTTGTTATACCCATTGCAGAATCTAATGGGTTAATTCCTTGCACAGTGTAAAAAGCCTGTTTGGTCCTGCCTTTTCTTATCCTCCCTTTCTTCCAGAGTCCCCAAACCAGCTCCAGATAGTACATGTGATCGGCACATGGCCAATCAGCATTGTCCAGACAGAGGGTCAGGGGTCCTGCATTCTCATAGGACAATCATTGGGGAATGAAAACTCCTCCTACAAGCTTTAACCAGACACTGATAGAAGTCACAAGGCTGTTCTAATTGCTGATGAGAAAGGGTATTTAGCAGTTTAGTCACTAGTGCAATAGAGCATCATCATATGACTTGTGTGGCAGTTATCAGGGATACTGACCGGTGTACTTCAAACAGTTTTATCTAAATCCATGTACCGTACTTTAATGAAAGACTCTTTTTGTTTCCCTGAGTGAGTTCAAAACTCTTCTCTCCACCTCTTTCATGTACAGGTGAACTACAATGGGAGACGCTGTTGATTCCATTGCACAAGCATATTTCTGTTTGGAGACAATATCATTGTACTTGGCATAGGGGACGTTAAGACATTATTTCAACCTATAACTAGCCATTGCAGTAAGGTGCACATGGAAGGGCAACACACATCACAAACAAACAAAAGATTTCTCAGCACACTTACCAGCCAGCATGCAAAACAACCAATTTGACCCCGTCTAACAATTTACATTAAAAGCAGACAGCTTCTTTAATGTTCCGCTACCGTTCTTTCTTTCCCAGGTTAACTCCTCTTTTTTATTGTTGCTGGTCTATAGTTGTATAACAATGGATGTCTTGATCTGTCTTTAATTTGCCTTGGTATACAGCTTGCTTGCTGTAGGCTAGTTGAGTATGCTTTAATGCTGAACATTCTTTCTTTCTCAGTAGGTAGTTGTGGTGCCAAACTCTGCTTACTATCACCAACTTTCTGTCCCAGGGCATCATTTGTGGAGTGGGTTGTTCCCACACACTATTCCCACGCAGTCATTGTTGAACACTCTTTAAAATCTTAATAACTCAATGACCTTTCACTCTGGGAAAAAAATCACAAACTGCTAGGAGTGAGTCCCTAATGTGGACACCGGAGGTTAAGCTTTAACCTAAAATGTCTAGCATTTAACTTATTTACCCCGGTGTTTCACAACACTTCACACTTTTAACCATGAACTCTATTTCCAACACTCATGGGAACTGAAGAAGCCATATAGAGGAGTCCTGAAATGTCTTCAATAAGTCTAACTGAATGTGACTTACTACTATTAATTTTACCAGGGGTCTTCAAACTTTCGAAAAAAAAGGCCAGTTTACGGGCCTTCAGACTTTAAGGGGGGGACAGACAGACTAGGGCCATTTGGAGTAGAAAATGTCCAGGTGTCCAGTGGGAGTAAATAATACCATATATTTTGTGACAGTGGGAGAACTAGTGCCCCATCGTTGGTGTCAATGGAAAGAATTGATGGTGTCAGTTAGAGGAATAGTGCCCCATTGGTGTCAGCAACAAGAATTATACCCCATTGGAGTTGGATGGAATAGTGCCCCAAGGGCCGTGTTAAGGCAAGCAAAGGGCCGCATCCGGCCTCAGGGCTGCAGTTTGGAGACCCCTGATCTATACTATGACCTGGATAAATAAGAACCTTCAGATACAGTTCCCTGCCTAATGTTTCATGTGTGGATAATTGCTTCACACTGACAAATTCATTGACATGTTAATACTGGTAGTCAGGGCTTTTTTTCAGGGGGAACTTGGGGGAACTCAGTTCCACAACCTCTGGCTCCGACCCTTTGGTGCCTGCTCACCACAATCACTTGTAAACACAGAAGTCTGTTTTTTGTGTTTACAAGTGACAGCTCTACACTCTGTGTGTAACTGTCAGGGCACAGACCTTTTACGGTCACATTCCCCAGTTGGTTCTGGGTAGAATCGAACCTGGGACCTCTCCATTTACAAGTCCAGCTCTTTGCCTCTGAGCCACTGCTCAGTGCTATTCTGTGTGCTGTCCGATGGAGCCTGGTTCTGAACCTGTACTTCTGTGGACCAATCAGTGGCCAGTGCGGCCTATTTAAGCCAGCCCCTTCCTCTTTGCTAATTGCTGGTTCGTTGTCAGCTTTACCCTGTGAGAGAACCTTGAAACCTGAATACCCTGACCTGTTTGACCCGGATTGGACCTTGACTATTCTCTGCCGTCTCCTACACTTGACCCCTGCCTGCTTATCGGATTTGCTGTTGTCTCCTGCCCCTTGACCTTGGCTTGCTCTCACGGACTTCCTCTGATCTCTCCAACTCCTGACCCACGGCCTGTGACCCGGATTTGCCTTGTTTCCTGTTGGTCCCTTCTGGACTTACCTGCCTGTTCCTGCCTGATCAACGACTGTCTCCAGTCCTCTGCACCTGCCCTGCTTTCGTCAGCTGCACCAGGTCTGCCTACCAGTTCCCGGCACCGGTGCCTCCTTGTGCCGTCCCTCCTCTGTTCTAACTCCAGGGAGTGGTCTGCACAGGGTCGCAAAGGTGAGCCGCCCTCAGCATCTCGGCCTCGGTGAGTACTTACCTTAATGGTCCTGACAGTAACCCCCTGAACTCTGCGCTCTGTATGTTATGCAATCCGGGTATTTAATGCCCCTTTAAGACCCTTCTACTGTTTGTGAAAACTGAACGGGGTCATGGTTGAGTTCCTGCACCTATTTTCTGAGAAAAAAAGCTCTGCTGGTAGTACAAAGAAGGCTGATTAGCTGCACAAACTGTTTACATATAATTGAAAGAATATGTTTTTGAGCCTGGGGGGTGGCGCTTTAAGCTCCTTTTCACCTGTATCTTTGTCCTACAATCTGTTAAAAAATTAGCTATTATAGGATCTATAGCTGAAGCTGCAATTTGTACTCACAACTGATTAAGTCTCACATTAACTCATTGCAATAAATCACTTTCTCATCTTAGTAAGTGCTCAGTCTGAAGTTTAAAACTGATGAATTAAGGCAAAAAAGCGAGCACAGTCTGATAACGGTTGATTTAGCTAGCTAATGATATATATATATATACAGTATCTCATAAAAGTGAGTACACCCCTCACATTTTTGTAAATATTTTATTATATCTTTTCATGTGACAACACTGAAGAAATTACATTTAGTAGTAGTGAGTGTACAGCTTGTATAACAGTGTAAATGTGGTGTCCCCTCAAAATAACTCAACACACAGCCATTAACCTCCCTGGCGGTATGATTCTTTCAGAAAAAAGGTGCTGAAAGCGGTACCATTATTTTGAAAGGAAATTTGGCGTTTTATACTGTAGGTCTGTAATTCTTAGGAATAACTCACTTAAATCTGACCAAACAACAGTTTTGTAGGCATCCCGGGTATGAAATTTTTTTAAAAACAAAATTATAAATTATAATATAATAAATAATTATAAATAATTATAACAAATAATAAAAAAATTATAATAAAAATTATTCAATAATGTAATCAACTCAAAATCACTGAAATTTGCTCAGTTGCAGAATTGTTGCTGTCATTACTTTTATTTTTTTATGACGAATTTCCCCACAAATCGCTATCGCACAATTCTGCAAGTGATTATAATTTATTATCGCTGTTTTCTAGCTGCTCTAAAACCATATTTGACATAAAGGGACATGTTTGGTTGCTATGGACAATCTACAGTTTGCAGGCAGAAAGAACAGTTTTTATTATATAAAAGTACATGTAGGACACTGGCCAGACCACTAGGGACAAGGGGGTGTGTATTTTTTACATACAGTACTGTAATCTATAAGATTACAGTATACTGTATGTAATGTGTTTGTTTACGTTTTTGAATTTGGCGCCGTTCTCCGCTCCCGTGTGTCGTAACGTCGCAGGGAACGGAGATCAGCGGCACAGGAGGACACTGTGTGAATCGAGCGAGGTCCCGCTCGCTCACACAGCGCGGTGACATCGCTGGATCCAGGGACAAGGTAAGTAAACACTGTCTGTGGATCCAGCGAGGCAAGCCCGAGTCTGACTCGGGGTTACCGATCCTAGCACAAAAATCTAACCCCGAGTCAGACTCGGGAATACCGCCAGAGGGGTTAATGTCTAAACCGCTAGCAACTAAAGTGAGTATGTCCCGAAGTGAAAATGTCCAAATTGGGCCCAATTAGCCATTTTCCCTCCTCGGTGTCATGTGACTCGTTAGTGTTACGAGCTCTCAGACGTGAATGGGGAGCAGGTTTGTTAAATTTGGTGTTATCACTTTCACTCTCTCATACTGCACCTGCAGCCCTTTTCTGCATCATAGTTCCTATGTTTGTGCCTGCTTTTTTGTCTCAATTCATCTGGTTGAAACTGTAGAAGGGGTCACTGCAGGTATAGCTCATCTGCTTCTCACATACTATTTGCTTTCTTATGAGTCAATCAAATTCTTTGCTTCAGATGCCAGCAGCTTATTTGACATGCTCTGTTTTTCACTTCTGCCAATATTAATTGTTGTCAGTGGCTTGGACTGCGCCTGATGCTATTTGAAATGTTTGCCATATTTATCACTTCATTGCCAGTATTTTTTATACGTTTGCTGAAACAATCTTTTTGATACATTTTAATGATATACATATTTTAAACATGTGCATGTCATTGTTGCTAAACTTACTGGAATTCCAGAAGGTCCTCTCGTACCAGGTTCTCCATGAGATCCGGCTTCACCCTAGAAAGTTAAGCCATCTTTTTTTCAGAAGATCTAATTCCACAGGTTTGATTTCTTTAAAAAATGTAATGGTATGCTGTACCTTTGTTCCACTTGAACCTTCATTTCCAGGAATTCCAGGTATTCCCTGAAAGGCAGTAGATTAAAAAATAGATTTGTTTAACGGATAACAATATCCTTATTGCTATACTATAAAATGTCTATATGTCTGGAGTTAAACAAGGATCAGGCGATGCGTCCATAGAGGGCACAGGAGCCCCTTCTCTCCAGCACTGCTCCATCACCAATAGATAGATTCATGCATTTCATGAATCTAACTATTGTCGCAGCTGCCTCCCCCTATTCAGGTGTCTGGCGCCCTATCGGCGCTGGGCATCGGTTGGGGTCTTTTTGTAAGTGCCTGATTAGAGCCGTACACCTAAAAAATTATCAAACATTAGCTCCAAGGATTGAAATCTATTCTACTACAGAACCCAGCAACATACAGCTGACAGGAATCACCATTTAATGTGCATGGCTTGCTGTGGTGTTAGGGACGTGTTCCCCTAACTAACAGTAAAATTATGGAAAATAAATGGAATACCCGCGCTTAGGATAGGATGTGGGAAATGTAAATAATGTAAATTATAAGACTGATACCGGATTGATAGTGCCGTGTCTGCACATCTGCAATCTTTTATTTTTTCAACTTTTTTATTTCTATTCCATTTTATTTTTAATTATCCTTGTCCTGATTAGTTTATGGGCATTACCATACACTGTTTGTACACGCTCATATTTTATTTAGCACGCCAAGCTCTTAGTGGCAGTGCAATAAAGCTTACCCTGTTTTTTACATATCACGCTATATCACGCTATGGGAGCCTGTCTTTTTTTCTGGAGGAGTCTGGACGATTAGGAAGATCTTTTCCACCTGGTGGAAGTCGTTCCCAGAGAGCTCAGGGAAGGAAGGATTGGGATTGAGAGACACCGCAGCGTGTTTTGCACCCTACCCCTGCAGGGGTGAGGGCTTTTGGTGAGTGGTGACCCAAGTGGGGGAGCACCGGGACCACCGCGCTTACACCAACTGCATAGTGTGATCACCCAGCACTGTTTGAAGTTGATTACTGCACTCAAGTTGAATTTCAATTTCAATTAACTGTTTGAGGATTCATCACTTTACTGCTGATTTTGTGACTTTATGACTTTTTGGTTTCACTTGTTGGTGTTTTTGTGTTACACTTTTCATTATCTAACACAGTTGGGTACATATATCCAACTCTAGTTATCACAGGATTCAATACTTTTTGGTGATATATGCCGATGTTTTTTGCACAATTGTGTGCATATTCATATTTATATTCAAATATTATGCTACGGGCATCACAGGACTTTATCTCACTTTAGGATCACATATATTTGTAATTTGCTAGCGGAGTTCTAGTTCAATTTATTTTCTATTTGCATCCATTTCACCCATATGTGCCTATTTTTATCCACATAGTATGTTTGGTCTAACTAGCAATAGTTTTCCACTCTAGTGACTTACTATATAGTCACACTACTTTGTTTTAGATGCTGCTTTATATTTTGGTTTAGATATACTTAGCTGTGCCTAGCATTATATCTTAATTCCAGGCTGGTGGACGCCATCTCTGGTGGAACTAGTGTGCTTTACTGCATATATATTGCAGTGTGTCTCCTTATTCTCTTTAGCCATTGGCTACTGAACAGACAGCGCCACTACCCCCACACCCCAATTTATTCCAGTAAAATTATGGATGCACTTGCTATCATCCAAGAGCAAGTACATAGGCATTCCTTAGTCTCAAGTGGAGCTGTACAGCTTCAGCATAAGTGAGTTCTAAATCAACTGATCCCTTTCAGAAATTAACGCAAATTATAAGGGTTCTGTGGTTAGCAGAAACCAGAGAAAAAGATGTTACAGCAAACGTGTGTGCAAAAATGCTACAGCAGATGTTGGGGATACAGCCACAGTAGATGAGAAAGACAGAGTATCAGTTTAGCAGATACTGTAAAAAATTACAAATGAAAGGACACATAAATATATAAAAAAATAATGCAACACTGAAATGACTGTTGTGGGTTTTCTCTTATACTCCACAGTAATTACTTTTGTAGTTACCTAACTCTACAAATCATTGTTTTGGCGAGTTACATATATATATATATATATATATATATATATATATATATATATATATATATATATATAGTGTCTCACAAAATATCTTTACATGTGACAACACCGAAGAAATTACACTTTGCTACATTGAAAAGTAGTGAGTGTACAGCTTGTATAACATTGTAAATTTGCTTTCCCCTCAAAATAACTCAAAACACAGCCATTAATGTCTAAACCACTGGCAATAAAAGTGAGTACACCCCTTAGTGAAAATGTCCAAATTGGGCTCAAAATATTTTGTGTGGCCACCATTATTTTCCAGCACTGCCTTAACCCTCTTGGGCATGGAGTTCACAGGTTGCCACTGAAGTCCTCTTCCTTTTCCCCATGACGACATCACAGAGCTGGTGAATGTTAGAGACCTTGCGCTCCTCCACCTTCCATTTAAGGATGCCCCACAGATGCTCAATAGGGTCTTGGTCTGGAGACTAGCTTGGCCAGTCTTTCACCTTTACCCTCAGCTTCTTTAGCAAGGCAGTGGTCATCTTGGAGGTGTGTTTGGGGTCGTTATCACGTTGGAACACTGCCCTGCAGCCCAATGTCCAAAGGGAGGGGATCATGCTCTGCTTTAGCATGTCACAGTACACGTTGGCATTCATGGTTCCCTCAGTGAACTGTAGCTCCCCAGTGCTGGCAACACTCATGCAGCCCCAGATCATGACACTCCCTCCACCATGCTTGACTGTAGGCAAGACCCACTTGCCTTTGTACTCCTCACCTGGTTGCCACCACACACGCTTGACACCATCTGAACCAAATAAGTTTATCTTGGTCTCATCAGACCACAAGACATGGTTCCAGTAATACATGTCCTTAGTCTGCTTGTCTTCAGCAAACTATTTGCGGGCTTGCTTGTGCATCATCTTTAGAAGAGGCTTCCTTCTGAGACGACAGCCATGCAGACCAATTTAATACAGTGTGCTGTATATGGTCTGAGCACTGACAGGCTGAACCCCCACCCCTTCAACCTTTCAGCAATGCTGGCAGCACTCATACTTCTATTTCCCAAAGAAAACCTCTGGATATGACACTGAGCATGTGCACTCAACTTTTTGGTCTACCATGGCGAGGCCTGTTCTGTTAAACTGAATGGTCTTGGCCACCATGCTGCAGCTCAGTGTTAGGATCTTGGCAATCTTCTTATAGCCTAGGCCAGGGGTGCCCAACCTTTTGAAGAGTGAGGGCCACTTAAGCAACTTGGTAACCAGTCGCGGGCCACATTGAGCGGGGCGCACAGATGACAGATCACGGTTACTCTATAGGTCCTCCGATCCTCCCAGATGGAATGGGATGAATTCCCTTTTGTTTTTTGGATTGGAGGTAGGCGAGCGTAAACGGACATCTGTCACTCTGTAGAGGTTAATTGAGGGTCCTATTTGGTTGGGCTGATCATGTGAAAAGGACCTAAGACTGCTTTCACCCTGATGTGCTGCGGTTTACCCACAACGTGGGGGCAGCATAATGCACCTGTGTCTATCCTTCTTTAATTTGCCATAGGCTAGCTGTAGAGAAAGCATCGGCCTATGGGGCTCTGCTCTGCAGCCGCTTTCTTCCTCTACCACCACCATTCACAACACTGATGCTGCAGTATGGCGGGTTGGCAACCTGCGATCTGGGCTTGTCAACCCACCATTCCAGAGCAGGAGGTCGCGGGCCACATCAGAGGGCTCCGCGGGCCACATGTGGCCCCCGGGCCACTGGTTGGCCACCCCTGGCCTAGGCTGTTTAGACATTAATGGCTGTGTGTTGAGTTATTTTGAGGAGACAGAAAATTTACACTGTTATACAAGCTGTACACTCACTACTTTACATTGTAGCAAAGTGTCTTCTTCAGTGTTACATATTTAGTCAGTCTGACATGATTTTCCCTGATTTAAAAATGTATTTATATAATATCAGGAAAAACTATCCTGTAGGAAAACTAAATAGATACCCCTTACCTACAGACATAAAACACTGCATTAGACTTACAGGCAACATGAATAAGAGGGCCCTGCTCATTAGAGATTACAATCTAAAAGAGGGTCAAGTGATAAAAAAAAGCTACAGTTGTTAAGTGGAGGCAGGTTAGGCTTCTTCTTAGAGTTTTCAGGTATCAACTTAGTACTATCCACCCCTAGCCGACTATGTGAATACAGTCTTAGACAGCAAATTGTGCAACTACAGAATGTATTTTGAAAGGTTTTCAGTGATAATTAAAGGTGGTTAGAAAACCTAAACATTTATACCGAAACTCTCCTAAAAATCCCAACAGAATGTTAATTGTGTACAATTATTTGACGCACTGTAACAATATATATATATATATATATATATATATATATATATATATATATATATATATATATATATATATATATATATATATATATGTCCCTATCTTACAAACTACACAAGGTGGATATCTGACTTGTTCATCCTTGAATTTACTTTACTGATCTCTATATTTGTACATAGTATGCATATATTTGTCTAGCCTCTAATAAGTGCTAGATATGTGCATTCCCATTCGTACGAATGTTATTTTCGTACGAAAATGTTAATTTTCGTACCCGCAGAATAATGTGTACATACGAAAAAATGTAAGCACCAAAATACGAAAACGACGGGATTACGAATGAGTCGCATAACGAACAACCGCAAATACGAACGAACGATCCGACGAAAATATGACAAAACGAAAACCGAAAACGGCAAAAGAACAAAAATGACATCTATAACAAAAGACTTGCATTCTGTATTTGGTTTGAATCCTTGTTCTGTTTGTATTTTGATTTTCAGTCGTATGTTCATATGACATCTAACAAAAGATTTTCATTCTGTATTTTGTTTGATTCCTTTTTCTGTTTGTATGTTCATATGACATCTTATAACAAAAGATTTGTATTCTGTATTCTGAATTCCTTCTTTCTGTTCGTAATTTGGTTTCAAAATACAGAATGCAAATCTTTTGTTATAAGATGTAATTTTCGTTTTTTTGAATGGACAGTGAGTGTAGTTAGTTAGTGAAGCAGCTTCTCTTTTGTGCTGAGTACAGTAGTACAGTAGAGCCAAATAAACTTTTCTGTGGATTTTCGTCTGAAGGGAGATCAGTTGGCCAGACTTTTGAACCTGGAACCCAAAAATGGTTTTCTGATGGAGTTTAAAAACGAACGATCGTTTTTATGTTTGTTGTTAAAGTCTGACCAAGTGTATGGGGCTTAACAATAGTTAATATGGATGAGCCGCGTGTTGAAAGTGCCGCGAATCCCGCGATATATTTACGAAAGTACAAAATGATGAAAATTCACAAAAATTATTGTCTAACAAGTAACGAACATGAATTAAACAGAATAACGAACCATCCCGTATGTACGAAAATAAAATGGTAACCAAAATACGAAACGATCGGAATACGAAAAAATCGCGTCGTACGAAAAACGAACGGGAACGAACAGGAAAACGGGTGTCTTACGAAAAACGAACGGGAACGAACCTACGGAACGATATGAAACAGAACAAAAAAAAACGAAAAAAAATATCTGTGCACATGTCTAATAAGTGCATAATAAATATGACTATTTTTTCCAAAATGTTATAATGCCCTATGAATTATAAAAAAAAAGTGAAAGATCATCTTTACAGTTATACCAGATATGCAAATTTTTTTTTTAAACAATTTGAAAATAAATGTTTACAGGCAATCCTCTGTGACCTTCCATTCCTTGTGGACCTGGCTTTCCTTCTTCTCCCTAGATAGATACAAAGTACATTAGTTCAGCATTATAGAGCAAGTAAGAAAAAAGAAGCACGAAAAGAAACATAATCTTCCCCAATCTACAACCAAAAAGATTTTCTAACGATGTAAAATGGAACTTCTGCAAACTAGAAATGTATTATAGATGCCTTCACATGTTTGCATTTGTATGACGCAAGAGTATTGTTCAAACAATGTTAATATATCATAAGAATTGGTTCCTACCTCTTTTAGGAGCTGCCATATATAGGGTTTAAGCATTAACCAATCTTTGCCAGAGCTACTGATGGTGGAGATGGGTTTTGCTGTGCGCTAGCTCCAGGTTCGGGGCACTCAGAATTACCCCACCAGAAGGTGAGAAACCGGGGTCCGATAGCAGACATAGCATGTAGGAATCAAGCAGAAGTGCAATCAATAAACAAGCCAAAGGTCAGTAACAAATGGTTGCAGGTTGGAATCATGCAGACGTGTGAATGAGGAACAAGCCAAAGGTTGATAACAAATGGTTGCAGGTTGGAATCAAGTGGATGCATAGTCAAAGAACAAGCTTAAGATCAGTAACAAGTGGTGGTGAAGATACGGATGGCAGCAAGGGTAAAAGGAGCAAGATATTGGCTGGAGAGAGAGCAATAATCTGGCAAACAGGGAATGCAAAGACATGGCTGAAATCAAGAAGTTCATGGGAGTAGCAAAGAGTTCAAGGTTCATTATAAACAAGGTACAAGGCAAGACCAAAAGCTGTCCAGCATCTCAGGTGGCACATTGAGAAAAGCTACAGCAAAACACTGCAGAGGTTGTAGTTTGAGATCCAAACCCTGACACTTAGGCCCCTTTCACACGGGGCGGATCAGTAATGATCCGCCCCGTGAACCTCCCCTTGCTCAGCGGGGATCGCTCCGTTGATCCCCACTGAGCCGTCGGATGACAGGGCGGTCCCCGCACACTGTGCAGGAACCGCCCTGTCTTTTCTCTGCTCTCCCCTATGGGGGGATCAGATGAACATGGACCGTCTGTCCGTGTTCACCCGATCCGATCTGCCAGACGGATGGAAAAGTAGGTTTTTCCTCTGTCACACTTTGGCGGATGGGAGCGGGTCGGATGTCAGCGGGCATGTCACCGCTGACATCCGCGGCTCCATAGAGGAGCACGGAGCGCCCGTTCAGGTCTGCCAAAAAAACTGGCAGGCGGACCTGAATGGGCCGCCAGTGTGAAAGAGCCCTTAGTGAAGGTGCATTTACATTGGTTATGTGGGAATTGGGCAACAAATATTAGTAGGCTATTTTCTGTTCTGAATGAATGTTTTTCATTGATTTAAATGCATTTGGCCACTAGTTGGCGCTACATAGTTACATAGTTACATAGTTACATAGTTACATAGTTAGTCAGGTTGAAAAAAGACACAAGTCCATCCAGTTCAACCACAAAAAACAAAATAAAAAAACACAGTAAAATCCTATACACCCAACTCCATACCCACAGTTGATCCAGAGGAAGGCAAAAAACCCCAGCGGAGCATGATCCAATTTGCTACAGCAGGGGAAAAAATTCCTTCCTGATCCCCTGAGAGGCAATCGGATTTACCCTGGATCAACTATACCTACAAATCTTAGTACTCAGTTATATTCTGTACATTTAGGAAAGAATCCAGACCTTTCTTAAAGCAATCTACTGAGCTGGCCAGAACCACCTCTGGAGGGAGTCTGTTCCACATTTTCACAGCTCTTACTGTGAAAAAACCTTTCCGTATTTGGAGGTGAAATCTCTTTTCCTCTAGACGTAAAGAGTGCCCCCTTGTCCTCAGTGATGACCGTAAAGTGAATAACTCAACACCAAGTTCACTGTATGGACCTCTTATATATTTGTACATGTTGATCATATCCCCCCTTATTCTCCTCTTCTCAAGAGTGAATAAATTTAGTTCCTCTAATCTTTCCTCATAGCTGAGCTCCTCCATGCCTCTTATCAGTTTGGTTGCTCTTCTCTGCACTTTCTCCAGTTCTCCTATATCCTTTTTGAGAACTGGTGCCCAAAACTGAACTGCATATTCCAGATGAGGTCTTACTAATGATTTGTACAGGGGCAAAATTATATCTCTGTCTCTGGAGTCCATACCTCTCTTAATACAAGAAAGGACTTTGCTCGCTTTGGAAACCGCAGCTTGGCATTGCATGCCATTATTGAGCTTACCTCGGGCTACCCAAGTACCAAATCGCTCGTCTTCAAGTCGTACAGAATACGGCCGCTAGACTGGTGACTGGGAAAAAATCTTGGGAATCAATCTCACCTTCACTGAGATCCCTTCACTGGCTGCCAGTGAAAGACAGAATTGCATTCAAAGCACTCTGCCTGACACATAAGTGCATCCAAGGGAAGGCTCCTAGATATCTATGCGACAAGATCAAACCGCACAATTGCAACCGCATTCTGCGATCCACCGACCAAAATCTGGTCAAGGTTCCTAAAACCAAATACAAGTCCAAAGGAGAAAGAAGGTTTGCTTTCCAGGGCCCCAGGCTTTGGAATGCTTTACCAACCAGCATTCGGTTGGAGCAAAACCACCTGTCTTTCAGAAGGCAGATCAAAACCCTGCTTTTCTGAAGGGCATGAGACACAAACAACAAGCGCCCAGAGGCGATTCAGTTCGCATGTGCCGCGCTATATAAGTTTTTCATTCATTCATTCATTCATGATCAACTAAAACCCCCAGATCCTTCTCCACTACAGACCCCCCCAGTTGTACTCCCCCTAGTATGTATGATGCATGCATATTCTTAGCCCCCAAGTGCATAACTTTACATTTATCTACATTAAACCTCATCTGCCACTTAGTCGCCCAATCAGACAGAGCATTGAGGTCGGCTTGTAAATTGGAGACATCCTGTAAGGACGTTATTCCACTGCATAGCTTGGTGTCATCTGCAAAGACAGAAATGTTACTTTTGATCTCAGACCCAATATCATTTATAAATATATTGAAAAGTAAGGGTCCCAGCACTGAACCTTGGGGTACACCACTGATAACCTTAGACCATTCAGAGTAAGAATCATTAACCACGACTCTCTGAATTCTGTCTTTCAGCCAGTTTTCTATCCATTTACAAACTGATATATCCAATCCTGTAGACCTTACCTTACACATGAGCCGTGTGTGCGGAACTGTATCGAACGCTTTTGCAAAATCCAAATATATCACGTCCACAGCCACGCCTCTGTCCAGGGTTTTACTTACCTCTTCATAAAAGGAAATCAGGTTTGTCTGACAACTTCTGTCTTTCATGAATCCATGTTGTCTGCTGCTTAAATAGTTTTTTTCCTGCAAGAACTCATCCATGTGGTCTTTTATTAAACGTTCCAGTATCTTCCCAACTATAGAAGTTAAACTAACAGGTCTATAGTTACTTGGTAAAGACTTTGTTCCCTTTTTAAATATGGGCACCACATTGGCCCTGCGCCAATCCAGTGGTACTATTCCTGTCTTTAATGAGTCCCTAAATATTAGATACAGTGGCTTTGAAATGACAGAGCTCAACTCACCTAGGATCCGTGGATGGATGCCATCAGGTCCAGGTGCTTTATCCACCTTTATTCTGTCTAAATATTTCTGGACCATATCACTTTTGAGCCATTGTGGATTTGGGGCTGTGTCACTCCCACCCCCATTTTGGACATGAGCTCCCCCATGCTCCATTGTATACACAGAGCTGAAGAAAACATTTAATAAATTTGCCTTCTCTTTGTCCCCAGTCACCCACTCTAGATTATTTTGTAAGGGGCCTACATGCTCAGACTTCACCTTTTTACTATTAATATATTTAAAGAATTTTTTGGGGTTTGTCCTACTATCTTTTGCAATCTGTCGTTCGTTTTGAATTTTTGCATCCTTGATTTCCTTTTTGCATATCCTGTTATATTCTTTGTAACATTTAAACAACACTAGTGTTCCTTCATTTTTATATTTTTTAAAAGCTACTTTCTTATTGTTTATAGCTTTTTTAACTTTGACCGTGAGCCACATAGGTTTTATTTTTAGCCTTTTAAACTTATTGCCCATGGGAACATACTTTGCAGTGAGGTTCCACACAGTCTTTTTGAAGAATTCCCATTTCTGTTCTGTGTTCATCTGTGCCAATAGTCCCTCCCAGTCCAAGTCCTGGAGAGCAGCCCTCATCCTTGGAAAATTTGCTCTCTTAAAATTTAGTGTTTTAATATTTCCTGTATGTATTTCTTGCTTATAGTTAACATTAAATGAAATCATGTTATGATCACTGCTACCCAGGTGTTCCTTTATCTGAACATTAGTAATAAGCTCTGCATGGTTTGAAATTATCAGGTCCAACAGGGCATCATTCCTAGTTGGGGCCTCAATAAACTGCACCATAAAATTGTCCTGCAATAGGTTTTTAAATTTTTGTCCTTTAACTGTCCCAGAAGTGCCATTAATCCAGTCAATTTCTGGGTAGTTAAAATCCCCCATTATTATCACCGTCCCAGACCTTGCAGCCCTTTCCATCTGTGCAAGGAGCTGAGTCTCCACCTCCTCATTAACATTGGGTGGTTTATAACAAACTCCAATGATTAATTTTGAACTACGCACATCTGTATGCAGTTCCACCCATAATGCTTCAGCCTCATCACACTCTCCATCAACCAGGTTCTCTTTCACGCTTGCTTTGAGGTCACTTCTCACATAGAGACAGACCCCTCCACCTTTCCTTTTTACCCTGTCTTTCCGAAAGAGAGCATAGCCAGGAATATTAATAGCCCAGTCATGTGAGGATTGAAGCCAAGTTTCAGCAATACCGATTACATCATAGCTCTCCTCATGCATCAGAGCTTCCAGCTCACCTGTTTTGCTTGGCAGACTTCTGGCATTGGTGAACAAACACTTAAATGTATTGTTACATTTTTCTCTGGTGTTTTTCATATAATTTATAGTAGTACAAATGGCACTATTATTTCCAATGGCTGTTTGCAACATGGGAACTTTCTTGTCACCTGCCATAACCCTCCCCCCATCTATCCCCATTCCACTCTCCATTAATGTCTCACCACTAACTGACCTGTCTGCTCGATGTAATTCTAATTCACCCTCCCCCCTCAATCCTAGTTTAAATACTCCTCCAGCATTCCCATAAACCTCTCCCCCAGCACAGCAGACCGCTATGCTTACTATGATACTTAACACCATTTAGTGGCCAAATGTGATATTTTCCATTTTAAATAAAAAATATAAAAACCAATTCACCAGCACAGAAAAAAGCCTACTTACATTTTTTTTTGTTTGCCTTGATCACACGGAATGAATGTTCCTGCACTTTCATTGGGTGAATTACTATGCATTTGTATTTTTCTAAATACACCCCTTAAACGGATTTTTAACAGATTTAATTTGTCTTGTTATTGTTTTGGAACAGTAAATACATGGAATGAAAGTAGATGTAAATACTTACTGAATATAATTAAGCCCTCTTCCACACGAGGAGTCCGCCGGCTCAGCGGGAGATCTCCCTGCTGATCTCCGCTGAGCCGGCGGATGACAAGTCCCTCTCTGCTCACTGAGCAGGCTGGGGCTTGTGCAGCGGCGCTGTCTTCTATGGAGAGATCTGATGAAAACGGACACCCAATCCGCCATGGACGGATGGGGACGTATCGTCATCCATCTAATTTTGACGGATCGGGTCGGATGTCAGCGGTCATGTCTCTGCTGACATCCGACGCTCCATAGGACTGCATGGAGCGGCCGTTCAGGTCCGCCGTCAAAACTGACAGGCGGACCTGAACGGTCCGATCGCGTGAAAGGGGCCTTCGTTTGCTTATGTACTACTGTGTATCATAAATAATTGCCATTTGTTTAAAAAATACATGGCTCTTCACAGCCACTTCCTGTTGACATGCATGCACTCCAGTAATGACTATATGGCATTTTAAAGGGTGGGTTTTCTGATGACAATACCATTAGACCGTGACCCTGTTGAAATGGTCACATACTTTTCATTGGAAGCCTGTTTAACAGGGTGAAAACATAGTCGCACAATAGAGTCATGGAGAGAATGTGGTGACCCTCTAACAGGAAATGCCTGAAATCCTTCATTGCAGGGCCATGAGGTATTACTTTAGTAAAAGCCACAACTTAAAGTGTATAGGAAATTTTGCTGAGTTGGTTTATGTATGCATCTAATCTACTTGAGTTTTCTGTAGACAATTTTTACTAACTGTAGACAGGTTCCTAGGCAATAAGGGAAATATAAAAAATTTACAATGCTCATCATGTCATTGACCTGCCTAGCGATATCAAAAAGCAGACAAATGGCATAAGAACTGATCCAAGCTAAAATAAAAGAATAAGGCAAATATGTCAGTCCACTCAGCATAACTGTATGTGGTAAGGAATGCCTAAAAAATCTGACTTGTTTCCATAAATCCAATTTTATGCTTATCTAAGGTATTTATTGCCCATTTAGTACATACATATATAAAACAAGAAACATGTGTCTTTAGTGACCTGCATTCAGAACATTTGGCAAACATTCTTAGATGAACTGTAAAGTAAAAAAAAAAAAAGAATAGGAGACAAAGTCACCATTACATAATTGTCAATAACATTGTTTTAATGTAATCATGAAGCAGATTACTAATGTTACAACAAATAGCCATAACAACAAAATGTTATTCTTATTGACTCAGCAAACTCTTATCATGGACGAGCTAAAATAACATAGAGATAGCATAGTGATGTAAATTACATTGCTGAAGTACTTGTGAAAAGATTAAATACAAATAGCTAATACAGGCAAGCATGTTTCATTGTTTCATTGTTCAGAATAATGTGACCTAGCCTTGTAACTTGCTTAAATAAAATCCATAATTTGCAATAAAAGATGGTCAATATCCAGTAAGGTAGTGTAAAGCAACATGCAGCGTATACAAGCCTATACCAATTGATAAGAAATCATCTTTTTTTTTTTTTTCTGCTCTAAATTGATGGAAGCTGAAATTTGATTGATAACGTTGGGTTATTGCACATTATTGCCCTTTTTACCATTTTGATAAATAAGGACTAATAACTGTGTTTAGCGTAATAGAAACGTATCTGTGTTTGCTTATACCTGGCTCTTACATATGCTACAGAGCCAAAATACTTAGGCCCAGATCTACGAAGCAGTTACGTCGGCGTATCTATTGATACGCCGCGTAACTTCTAGGATGCTCCGGTGTATCTGTGTATCTGGCGTAGTGTATCTGAGCTACGCTACGCCAGACTTACAGATGTGCCGAGGTGCGTGGATCTGGGCCTCAAAGCGTATGTTAAACTAGAACTTTTTTTCATTTTTGGAAAAGATTACAACCTCTGTTTTTACTGCTATCCAGGGCATTGTTAAAGTTAATTCACTTCACTTCCTGTCCTGCAAGAAGTAGGAGGAACTCTCCAACAGTAAAACAAGCATAAATATATCTACAGCGTGAGCCTAAATTGCCAAGAGGGCGTCCATGTATGTAACTTGCATGAGCTGCCTGCATTCATGTGTGTGGCGCACTCTGTGATCAGAGAATCAATAAGACTCAGCTGATCACAGATCGAAGTAAGGGGCCGATCCCAGCAGCGCACCTTTTTTTAATTTCTTGTGTTTATGTAGTTAAGTATTCAGCTACTAAAGGTCAGTTTTTTACTTTCTAAATAGGTTCCTTTAAGCCAGGGGTCTCAAAGTACCGGCCCGCGGGCCGCAAATGGCCCGCAGGCAGGGCGGGTGCCGCGGGAGTGTAGATCGAGGTGCATGAAGAGTAGCGCAGGAAGCGTCTGTCATAAGTTCACTTGTCTCTCATGTCACACTGCTACTCCCCGGCGGCCCCTCCTCTCTTCTCGTCCATGCCCATTTGCTTGTGACATCATCTGAGATGGACGAGAAGAGAGGGGGGGGCTGCCGGGGAGTAGCAGCGTGACATGAGAGACAAGTGAACCTTTGCCCTGATGTGCTCCCATGTGCCCTGATGTGCCCCATGTGCCCTGATTGTGCCCTGGTGTGCTCGTATGTGCCCTGATATGCCCCATGTGCTCTGATTGTGCCCTGATGTGGCCCATGTACCCTGATGTGCCATGGGGCACATGAGAGCACATCAGGGCACAATCAGGGAACATGGGGCACACCAGGGAACATGGGGCACACCAGGGAACATGGGGCACGGCACATCAGGACAGGGCACATGGCACATCAGGGTACAGGACATGGCACATCAGGACAGGGCACATGGAACATGAAACAGCACATCAGGGTACAAAGCCCAGCACATCAGGGCACACGGCACATCAGGGTACAGGGCACATGAAACAGCACATCAGGGTACAAAGCCCAGCACATCAGGGTACATGGGGTACCCTGATGTGCTGGGCTTTGTACCCTGATGTGCTGTTTCATGTGCCCTGTACCCTGATGCGCCATGTGCCCTGTCCTGATGTGCTGTGCCCTGATGTGCCATGTCCTGTACCCAGATGTGCCTTGTGCCCTGTCCTGATGTGCTGTGCCCTGATGTGCTCTCATGTGCCCCATGTTCCCTGGTGTGCCCCATGTTCCCTGATTGTGCCCTGATATGCTCTCATGTGCCCCATGTGCCCTGGTGTGCTCGTATGTGCCCCATGTGCCCTGATTGTGCCCCATGTACCCTGATGTGGCCCATGTACCCTGATGTGCCATGTGCCCCATGTACCCTGATGTGCCCCATGTACCCTGATGTGCTGGGCTTTGTACCCTGATGTGCTGTTTCATGTGCCCTGTACCCTGATGTGCCATCTGCCCTGTCCTGATGTGCTGTGCTCTGATGTGCCATGTCCTGCACTGTGCCATGTGCCCTGTCCTGACATGCCCTGCCCTGATGTACCATGCACCCTCATGTGGCCTGTTGTGCTGTACCCCTATGTGCTGTGCTCTGATGTGCCCTGTACGCTGATGTGCTGGGCTTTGTACCCTGATGTGCTGGGCTTTGTACCCTGATGTGCTGGGCTTTGTACCCTGATGTGCGTTGTGTACTCATGTGTGCTGTGCCCTGTGCCCTGATGTGCTGTACCCTGATGGTGAGTGGTCAGTGTGTAGTGTAGTGGTCAGTGTGCAGTGTAGTGGTCAGGGTTAATAATGCTTTCGCTGACACCACTACTGTTTTTGAAGTTTGAAAGTTTGCATGCGGCCCCCCATGGGATATAGAAACTTGTCTTGTGGCCCTCAGGTAATTTGAGTTTGAGACCCCTGCTTTAAGCTAATGCATTGTTGGTTCACTTACCTTTTCCTTCGATTTCCACTTCCTGTGTCTCCTCAGTAAGCTTGCTACCATCATCAGAGTGGTGGAAAGTCAGTCAGAACAGCTTACTGAGGAGGAACAGGAAGTGAGAAATTCAGATAAAGAAAACAAAGAAAAAAAAACATTTAGTTAGGCTTCATTCACACTTGGCGGACTCCGTCGCTACGGAGTCCGCCTGCTCCCGTCGGCTCAGCGGGAGATCAGTCCGCAGATCTCCGCTGAGCCGACGATGACAAGCTCCTCTCTGCTCACTGAGAGGTGAGGGGCTTGTCGGGCACCGCTGTGTCCCTATGGAGCGATCTGATGAAAACGGACAGCATGTCCGTTTTCATCAGATCTTACCCGATCTGATCCGCATGGACGGATGGGGACGTGGCCCCCATACGTCTGTTTTTAGCGGGTCGGATGTCAGCGGACATGTCTCCGCTGACATCCGACGCTCCATAGCGATGCATGGAGCGGCCGTTCAGGTCCGCCGACAGATGGACCCGAACGGCCAAGTGTGAATGAGGCCTAAAGGGAAATCGAAGGAAAAGGTAAGTGAACCAACAATGCACTAGCTTAAAGGAACCTATTTAGAAAATAAAAAACAAACCTTTACAACCCCTTTAACAAGTGAAAAACAGTCATTAGTACAATAGTTAGCGTCTCTACTTCATAGCAGGCATTGCTCCAATCCTGAAAAATCATGATTCAGTTTGCATATAATTTGTACACTCTTTCCTTGTCTGTAAAGCTTTCTTCTGGGAGACCCCCACACAAATAGTCAAAGACATATAGCATATGCATGCCTTCTGCTGCCTTAACCGAATCACTCAGATTCATAATTAATGTGGTAGGGGCAAAATACTTTGTAGTAGAACTAAAGACAAAACTTTACATTTTTAAGGCAGTATGGGAGGGTTATGCACTTTTTTTAAACCCTGCCAGGTTTTTGCCATCTGTGTTCCACTGAGGAAATTTCCCTTCACTTCCTGTACCAGAGCCAATCAAGGACGTGAGAGGAAACCCCTTCAAAGTGAGGGAATCCCTGTTTTTCACCAGGGGCAATAGAACTGGTGTCCTAATTGGAAGAGTTCTTGTCTATTGCTGTTATGGTGATAACACAAAATGTAGGATTTTCTTCCACTTTCTGTGATAATGTTAAACATGACAAAAAAGAGTGAATCTCCCTAAGGTGGGCATAGACAGAAATAAAATCCTCTCCACTATATATCAAAAAAACATAACAAAAAAAGAATTGCCTTTAGTTCACTTTAATCTCTAATGGGAGATCATATATTGCCAATATGAAAATAGATTCTCCCTCGGCCAAAGGGCAGGTGCAGTTCACAGCAAAGCATCATTGAATTCCAAACATGTTATTTGCAACTTCCAACATTGGATACAGAAGTCAACAATTAAATAAAAAGAGAGCTTTAAAAAATGATTTTAATAGGTTTCACAACACTCAAGCCTCGTACACACGCTCATTTTTCCTCTTTTGAATGGAGTGTCTGTACACTCGGGCGGCAAGAGATTCTTGCAAACAATCTCGTCAGGAAAAAGGACGTTTTTTCCTGACGAGATTCTGGTCCATGTGTACAGGGCTTGAGGCCAAGCGTGTTTGAGCTCCACACTGGAGGGCTGTCAATCCTTAAAAAATATTTCTTAAAAAAAGCATTTTTTACTTTTTATTAAGTGCTAGTTCATACCAGACGCAGTTCCGTTCAGTTCTGTGTGCTTTTTTTCTGCACTAAAAATGCATGCATGGTGTTTTCCATGTATTCCAATGGCTCTAGTTCACACCATGCAGTCAGTTTCCGGTCAGTTTCTGCACTGTATTGGTGCAGAAAAAAATGGAACTGCATGGAACTGCATCTGGTGTGAACTGGCCCTTAAACACAGAATTATGAAACTACAGCCAATGAAGACTACAACATTTGCACCAAAGAAGTAACATAGAAGTAGATATATAAAAGTTGGGACTTTTAAGGGTACCAGTGCCAATGCTTTATCATAAAATCCATGTATTTATTTTAATGACATTCAAAACTTTCTTGTAAAATATTAAAAGATGGCACATACTGTATAGTAATAACACTTAGCTAACAATATCATTTGTAAGGCCACAACAACATATGATCTAATGCATGAGCTCTCTTAAATGTACAGTATGTGAACCAAACCTTTAACCTCCCTGGCGGTATGATTCTTTCTGAAAAAACATGCTGAAAGCGGTACCATTATTTGCAAGGAAATTTGGTGTTTTATACTGTAGGCCTGTAATTTTTAGGAATAACTCACTTAAATCTGACCAAACAAGAATCTAATAGGCATCCCGGGTATGACATTTTTTTAAAAACAAAATTTTAAATTATAATATAATAAATAATTATAAATAATTATAGCAAGTAATAATATAATTAAAATAAAAATTATTCAATAATGTAATCAAATCAAAATCACTGAAATTTGCTCAGTTGCAGAATTGTCGCTGTCATTATTTTTTTTTTTTTATGACGAATTTTCCCAGAAATCGCTATCGCACAATTCTGCAAGTGATTATAATTTATTATCGCTGTTTTCTAGCTGATCTAAAACCATTTTTGACATAAAAAGACACTTTTGGTTGCTATGGACAATCTACAGTTTTCAGGCAGAAAGAAAGGTTTTTATTATATAAAATGACATGTAGGACACTGGGCAGACTACTAGGGACAAGGGGTGTGTGTTTTTTTTTTTACATACAGTACTGTAATCTATAAGATTACAGTATACTGTATGTAATGTGTTTGTTTACTTTTTTGAATTTGGCGCCGATCTCCACTCCCGTGCGTCGTAACGTCACAGGGAATGGAGATCGGCGGCACAGGAGGACGCTGTGTGAATCGAGCGAGGTCCCGCTCGCTCACACAGCGTGGTGACATCGCTGGATCCAGGAGAAGGTAAGCCAGCGCACGCTGCAGGCTCTGCATGTCTACCCTGAGCGTGACTCGGGGTTACCGATCGTAACATGAAAAACCCACCCCGAGTCACGCTCGGGAATACCGCCAGGGGGGTTAAGGGCCAACCATCAAGCCTCAGTAGACTGCCAAACTCTCTTGTAGATTCTCCAATTGAGACCTAACACCAAGTATATATTCATATATGAATAGCTTTCACTCATATATGCGGCCCCAAAGTAGTTCCTTCACTAGGGATGAGCTTCGAGTTCGAGTCAAACTCATGTTCGACTCGAACATTGCCTGTTCGCCTGTTCAGCGAACAACAAACCATTTGGTGTGTTCGCGGCAAATTCGAAAAGCCGCGGAACACCCTGTTAAATTCTATGGGAGAAACCTAAAGTGCTAATTTTAAAGGCTAATATGCAAGTTATTGTCCTAAAAAGTGTTTGGGGACCTGGGTCCTGCCCCAGGGGACATGTACCAATGCAAAAAAAGTTTTAAAAACTATCGTTTTTTCGGGAGCAGTGAATTTAATAATGCTTAAAGTGAAACAATAAAAGTGAAATATTCCTTTTAATTTCGGAACCTAGGGGGGGCGGGGGGTTGTAACGTAAGCCTGTGAAATAGCGCATGTTTCCCCACCCGTACTTAGAACTGTCTCTGCGCAAAGTGTAATTTCTGAAAGAAAAAAAGTCATTTAAAACTGACTTGCGACTATTATGAATTGTCGGCTCCCGGCAATTCAGAGAGAATTGATTCATAAAAAAAAAAGCGTGGGGTCCCCCCAAATTCAATTACCATGCCCTTCAGGTCTGGTATGGATATTAAGGGGAACTCCACCGTCAATTTAAAAAAAAAATTACGTGGGGTTCCCCCCAAAAATCCATTCCAGACCCTTCAGGTCTGGTGTGGATTTTAAGGTGAACTCCACCCCAAATTTAAAAAAAATGGCGTGGAGTTCCCCCAAAAATCCACACCAGACCCCTTGTCCGAACACGTAACCTGGCCGGCTGCAGAAAAGAGGGGGGGACAGAGAGCGGCCCCCTCACCTCCTGAACCGTACCAGGCCACATTCCCTCAACATGGGGAGGATGTCCCCATGTTGATGGGGACAAGGGCCTCATCCCCACAACCCTTGCCTGGTGGGTCAACTTTTGATGATATTCACTTAGTTACAGTAATAATAAGTCAATAAAAGGTAACTGTGTTACTTTTAACCAGGGCTGTTGTTAGAAATCACAGGGCCCCGTATAGCCTAATTGACTGGTCCTCCCCCCGTAAAAAAAAATATATAAAATTACATTTTTCTAAAATGCCATGGCATGTTTTGCAGCTATGGCAGAAATGTTCCCCGTGTCAGACAAGACCCATTCAAGTGAAAAGTGCTGCTCTGCAAACACCCTGCAAATGTGTGCAAAGTAATATGCTTGTCAGATGCTCTCTGAACAGTGATCCAAATGCTGACTGCTCTTAAGACAGCAAAGTGCATATGGACAAGCCCTTAATTTTTAATTCTAATTATTTTATAGAATATTAATTTGTTTTACTTTTTTTTTATTTCTTTTATTTCTTTTTACATTTTTATACTGCCCTGTTGGGGATACATAAATCAAATGAAGAAGACGCAGCTCTCCCGACTAGCCACCATAACATAAGAATCAGGGTTAGTTACAGCCTGCATGTTTCTGCCAAAAGACCACGGCAGCTGATGCGTTTCAACCTAGGGCAAACGCATCAGAGGGCATGGCCTTTTTGCGGAGACATGCAGGCTGAAGTCAATGTTGATTCTTATGTTATGGTGGCTAGTTGGGAGAGCCGCATTTTTTTCATTTGATGCATGTATCGTTCTGAATGGGCATTTTGGCCTGCACCCATCTTCCTGTGGATCTTGGGAGTGATATTTCTTTTTTCTTGTTGGGGAGCTCTGGTAAAATATCAGGTCTTAACAGACCCCTGATGTATTATATTTGTGATTGAGAAAGGGACACAGATTCATCAGCCCCTTTCTCTGCAGCCCCAGCTGCACAGATGAGTGAATAGGAAGCGCTCAAAGGCTCCCTGTTCATTTACAAAATGAAGAATAGTAAACACAGTTTGCTATTCTTCAGTGATTGACACAGAAGCAATCAGTACTTTCTATCCTGCTTGGCAGGTACCTGGGCCCCCTTTTTGAACTGATGAGGCCTGGGCCCGATACAAGAGGGCTGGCTGTACTGCCTTATCAGTGGCCCTGGAAAAACCTAGTAATTTTCTCTGTATCTCTAGCTGTGAACACAGCTTCACCCTAACAAAAAAGGTATGTCAATTGCCTCTTTTTATAGTAGCTGCCCCATTGAAATAAATTGAAGTAATCATTTTTGGATATGCTTAGGGACTGATTGGCCTCTAGTGGCAGAGAGACAGTGTGGTAAAATGATAAACAACTTGGTCACATAACATGTGGATACATTAGCTGTGCAAAATAAAACAGTTTTGCTGCACAATTATACAACAGTTAGCATGGTGAATATATATAAAAAACGACACATTAGTACTTTGTACAATAAAGGTCAACTCTTCTTCTGAGTGCTTAATGTGGTTCTAAAGTTAAAATTACATTTGCCTTAATACAATCTATGCATTAAAGTGGAGTTCCACCCAAAAATTTAACTTCCGCTTTTTGGAACCCTCCCCCCCTCCGGTGTCACATTTGGTACCTTTCAGGGGGAGGGGGTCATTCCACTTCCCAAACTCCCCCCCCCCCCCGCTGCCTTCTGGGAAACACACTGGTCCCAGGAGACAGCGGGGACCACTGGGAAAGCGCCGCACTACTCGCGCATGGGCAGTAAGGAACCGGGCCGAGGATGGCGGCTGCCGACATCGTGGGCACCCTGGACAGGTAAGTGTCCATTTATTAAAAGTCAGCAGCTGTAGTATTTGTAGCTGCTGGCTTTTAAAAAAAAATGCGAAACTTCCACTTTAAGGTTAAAAATGTACCAGGGCCTGTCCTAGCCATCCCCCAAACACTTACCTGGCTGCAGCACCGCTCCTCTAGCTTTCTAGTCTCATGGGAGACACAAACAGACGCTGAAGCCATAGGCTTCTTCTGCTGTTATTCAAACTCCTGTGAGGAGGGAGTAGGGGCGTGGCTTAAAGGTTCAGTGTATCTATGGATGCAAACAGCCAGGCTCAGGAGTGACCCATAAGCACACAGATCATTAAGGGGGCACTTGGAGGAGAGAGGAGAGCACAGCAATGGCAGGAAACTTCAGAAAAGTGACTGTTCTGTGTAATATCATTAAACGGGTAAGTATAGAATCTTTTTTTTTATTTTAAAGCAAGTATCACTTTGAGTTAAACTATTTACTAGCTTATTTTATCACTTGAAGATTTGTAAACAATGCACCAACACAACTTGAAATTCTGGAGGAAAAATCTCACCACTGAAAAAATAAGTCTCCTTGTGGGTCGGTTTGGTGTCATTCATTGGTATAGTTGGTATTTAAATAGTTTACAAGCATGAAACATTCCATTATTACTTATTAAACAATACAAGTAATATTAATTGACCCTCAATAGAGATATTGACATTTTAAACCCAAAAGTATGTAGGCTAACAGAAATGAGATCTACTCATGAGAGCGGTTATACTTTTCATCATTTTAGTTGTAGGGTCACACTAAACTATAGCAGCACCATATGCCAATAAGATCCTACACCCATGCTTTCCTAATAACATATCTGTGGGACATATTCGCGATAAAAGAAACATGCTGAAAAATTGCTGCTGTTTTACGTGGCTCTGTCCCATTTTGCTACTATCATGAATATGGCCCAACGGTATGTTACCAGAGGCATGATTTTAAGATGTGAGGAGAGATATGATTTTAAGATTTTATCAGCATAGGGTGTTGCTATGATGTAGTGTGATTGAATAGTGTTTTTTTTTTCTTTTTATAAAGGTGAACCAACCATTTAAGTTTAAGATTTTGTTAAAAAAAAAAAAATTTCATCACCTTTTCTCCAGGATATCCAGGTATACCATCCTTCCCATGCATGCCCAGTTCTCCCTGTCAAAATAGTTAAAACCAGGATTATGAAAAAAGCTGCAACTTTTTATGACAGAAATTGTTATCAGCAATTATCAGTACTTCATTACTAGCAATTATTGAAGCCAGGTTCACATCCACCTCTGTTCACTGTGGACTTTTTTAATGTGCTATCCTCCCTAAAAATAATATTCTGGCACATCAAATATATGAGCAGGTATTTCCATATTTAGAGAGCCTCAAACATGCAGGTCCCTATCCATGCCTATACCAACTTGTATGCTCTTTGATAATAGGCTGGTGCTTTAATTAGAAGCTCTAAACACTACTCTAAACTTGAATAGGTGGATTGGATTGCTCATCTCTAAACAACCATATAATAATATTATAGAAAAATGCTTACCGGTCTTCCAGGCTTTCCAGATGATCCAGGAATTCCCTTCTCGCCTTTTGTCCCCTTAAATTCCAAAATAGGTATTAATTCTTAATTTGTTGATTCCCTGCTATATATTTGGGAAGGAATATGCATGCTTTGTTATACAGGTGATCCCCTACTTACAAACATCGGAAATTACAAACGACTCCTACTTACAAACGGAGGGAGACAACAGGAAGTGAGAGGAAATCTATCCCTGGGAAGGGAAATTCTCTTCTGTAAGTGTCAATATGGGAAAAATGTGTCTCCACTGATGCTTTATCACCAATCCTTGTTTCCCTAATAACCCAACATTTTCAAACTCCAATTGTCATTGGGACAGAAAGTGAGGTGAAATCTTCTGAACAGGGACACAGACAGCAAAACAAATGTTACAGGGGTGATAACCTTTCCCTGTGCTATCCAAAAAGCTTAACAATAGATTTTTTGGCTGGAGCTACACTTAAAAAATGTACCTGTTCAAAATTACAAACAGATTCTACTTAAGAACAAGCCTACAGTACCTATCTTGTTTGTAGCCCGGAGACTGCCTGTATCTGTTATTTAATTTCACATTCAAATACATTTCAAATATTTATACCTACCTTTTTTCCATCTAGTCCTGCAATTCCTTTGTCTCCTCTCTGTCCACGCTCACCCTAATATAATGTGCAAAAAACAAACATGAACTACATCAGCTAGAACCTTCTTAGGAACCTAAAATTTCTTGATGCTAAAAAGCTTGTGTAACCAATTTAGGACATCCCCTGGACTTTTTAATGAGGAAGAGGAAACCATATAAAATACAATTAACTATATTCAACTGGCAATGGTTAGTTACTTTACATTAAAACTTGACTTTTTCTCTAATATTGATGACGTTTCACTGCTTATCCAGGCTGCTTCTTCAGTTGATACCTGGACTTTTACCGAACATCAAATCCCTGTGTCTTTCAAGCCCAGCAATACACTGACACTGAAGCGTGTACATACAAAAACACAAAAAGTTACCTGATATATTATTATACAGTTTAGTGAGGAGTGCAATGTCCTGCACATTAGGGAAACAAAACAGCCCCTCAACAAATAGTTGGCCCAACATAGGACAAACTCTGCAGGTCATATTGGATATAACGACAGCAGACTCAGAGCTGTCACTCCAGTGATATTCCATACTGATATGGGTGATGATGGCACAAAAAAATTAGGTTAAAAGTCCATGCAACGTAAAGGAAATACAGTGCAATATAGCTAAAAGTCCAAATGAATGTCCATAAAAGACTAGGCACCAGCCGCAACAGAACCCAAGTAAGCCAGCTCTGTGATGTATTTAGGGAAAAAACAAAGAAGGGAAGCACGGTAATTACTGCTACTATATTAAAGGTTGCTTGTTTTACTGCACTTATGGTATTTCTTTTTTTCCCTAAACTCAACCCCTCCCAATACAACCCCCCAATCTCCTCAAGGGCCTCCCCCATCTCCTCAAGTCCCCCCAACTCACATGATACTACAGGGACCGCCTGCATAACCCTTCTCCTGGCCCTGGGTGGAGGAGTTTTGCAAGCATAGAGAGTGTTTAGATGCTCCTAGAGGAGAAGAGGGCAATGATGTGACTAGATGGAGGGGAAAATACCACACTGAAGTAGTTGGATTTGCTAGCAAATTTACAGGCATATTGAAGTCACCAAAAAGTTGTTGATGCAACAGAACCCAAGTCAAGACCTTGAAATATTTCGCAGATCTCAAGGGACTCTGCTAAAACCTGGTATATTGGGAACTTTCACAGACCTGTCTATATTCAGCTTACTAAATTATCTTTTTGTTCAGTGAAATCTGATCATTAATGTGGGTTACTGTACTTTTTACACATGTACTGTGGAGTGCACATTTAAAGATTAAAGTGCACACCATATAGGGATGGATCCTTTATGAATCAGTGCTGAAGCACTTCACAGAAGGCACCATATGCAGCATTATTTGTTGTCAGCACACCTTATCATTTAGAATGCTGCTTTGTGACATTATGTTTTATTGTGTACCTCTAAACTTTCTTATTACTTCATGACACAACTAACCATCATTCTAAAGAATAATATGTGCTGGCAACATTTAGTGCATAATGATTTTATACAGGCCAACCCATAACAATACTTCTACATGTACCGTGGATATAAAAATGTTAAATGTTAAAATGTCAGGTTTCTGTGATGTAACAAAAAGGGGACAAAGATAATTAATTTCAGATATTTTTCCACCTTTTATGTGATCTATAAACTGAAGTATTTTAGGTGGAGGGAAGTAAAAATAAAAAATAAAATAATTTGGTTTGCTCAAGTGTGCACACCCTTATACTAAGGCCTCGTACACACGACCAAGAAACTAGACGGGCGAAACACATCGTTTTCCTCTTCGAGTTCCTTGTTAGGCTTGTCGAGGAACTCGACAAGCTTGCTTTGCATACACACAGTCAAGCCAAAATCTCCTCGTTCTCAAACGCGGTGACATACAACACATACAACGGCAGGGGAAGTTCGATTCCACTGGTTAAATTCTTGGGGCTGCTTTTGGTAATTTCATGTGTTTGCCTGTTGAATAAAAGTTTGGTAAGAGACGATTTGCACTTTTCAGTCTGTTACAGCTTTAAAAATGTGTTATCTCCATTACAAATGCTACTTTTACTCCCGTCTCATACTTTAATCTGAGCAAGCGCAGGTTTCTTAGCATACAGGCGTTCGAGTTTCTCGTCGAAAACCAGCCCGACCAGAAACTCGACGAGCCAAATCAGACTCCCGTCGAGGAAATAGAGAACTTGCTCTTTTTTTGGCTCGTCGAGGTTCTTGACAGTTTCCTCAACGAAAATGTACACACGACCGGTTTCCTCGTCCAAAAAATATCTCCCAGCAAGGTTCTTGCTGGTTTTTGCCGAGAAACTCGGTCGTGTGTACGAGGCCTAATACTTTGTTGAAGCACCTTTTTATTTTATTACAGCACTCAGTCTTTTTGGGTGTGAGTCTTTCAGCATTGCACATCTTGACTTGGCAATATTTCCCCACTCTTCTTTGCAAAAACATAAAAAATCTGTCAGATTGCCAAGGGCATCTCCTGTGCACAGCCCTCTTCAGATCACCCCACAGATTTTCAATCGGATTCAGGTTTGGGCTCTGGCTGGGCCATTCCAAAACTTGAATCTTCTTCTGGTGAAGCCATTCCTTTTTTGATTTGGATGTATGTTTTGGGTCATTCTAATGCTGAAAGGTGATGTTCCCCTTCATGTTCAGCTTTTTAGCAGGAGCCTGAAGGTTTTGTGCCAATATTGACTGGTATTTAGAACTGGTCATAATTCTCTCTACCTTGACTAAGGATCGTGTTCCAGCTGAAGGAAAAACAGCTCCAACACATGATGCTGCCGCCATCATGCTGCAGTGTGGGTATAGTGTTCTTTTGGCAATGTGCAGTGTTGTTTTTGCTCCAAACCTATCTTTTAGAATTATAGCCAAAAAACGTCAACACTTGGTTTCATCAGACCATAACATATTTTCCCATATGCTTTTGCGAGACTTCGGATGTGTTTTTGCAAAATTTAGCCAGGCTTGGATGTTTTTCTTTGTAAGAAAAGGATTCCGTCTAGCCACTCTACCCCATAGCCCAGACATATAAAGAATACAGGCGATTGTTGTCACATGTACCACACAGCCAGTACTTGCCAGATATTCCTGCAGCTCCTTTAATGTTGCTGTAGGCCTCTTGGCAGCTTTCCTGACCAGTTTTCTTCTCGTCTCTTCATCAATTTTGGAGGGACATCCAGTTGTTTGTAATGTCACTATCGTGCCATATTTTCTCCACTTGATGATGACTGTTTTCATTGTGTTCCATGGTATATCTAAATTCTTTTGTACCCTTCTCCTGACTGATACCTTTTAACAATGAGATGCCGCTGATGCTTTGAAAGCTCTATGTGGACCTTGGCTTTTGCTGTAGGATGTGACTAAGAAAAAGTCAGGAAAAAGACCTACTAAAACAGCTGAACTTTATTTGGGGTTAACCAGAAGCACTCTAAATCAGTGGTCTCAAAGTACCGGCCCGCGGGCCATTTTTTTTTTGTGAGCTGGCGCCATCTGGTGGTGGCCGTTGGTATTACAAGTTAAGCATTACAAGTTAAACAGCAATTCTAATGTCATTTTACACTATTTTCACTGCCATATTCTTCCCTCTAATTAGAACCCCCAAACATTATATATATTTTTTATCCTAACACCCTAGAGAATAAAATAGCGATCGTTGCAATACTTTCTGTTATGCCGTATTTGCGCAGCGGTCTTACAAGCGCACTTTTTTGGGAAAAAATTACACTTTTTTTAAGTAAAAAATAAGACAACAGTAAAGTTATCCCCATTTTTTTTTATATTATGAAAGATAATGTTACGCCGAGTAAATTCATACCCAACATGTCACGCTTCAAAATTGTGTCCGCTTGTGGAATGCCGACAAACTTTTTTACCCTTTAAAATCTTCATAGGCGACGTTTAAAAAAATCTACAGGTTGCATGTTTTAAGTTACAGAGGAGCTAGAATTATTGCTCTCACTCTACCAATCGCGACGATACCTCACATGTGTGGTTTGAACACCGTTTACATATGCGGGCGCTGCTCACGTATGTGTTCGCTTCTGCGCGCAAGCTCGTCGGGACGGGGTGCGTTTTCTGGCTCCTAACTTTTTTAGCTGGCTCCTAGATTCCAAGCAAATTTGTCAAACCCTGACTTACACCAGTGCTGGTGGTAATAATGCGCTCGCTGACACCAGTGCTGGGGGTTAATAATGTGTTCGCTGACACCAGTACTGTTGTTTTTGAAGTTTGAAAGTTTGCATGCGGCCCCCCATGGCATATGGAAACTTGTCTTGTGGCCCTCAGGTAATTTGAGTTTGAGACCCCTGCTCTAAATGATGGTGGGTGTGTACTGATTCGTATTTAACATCAGTTTGGATGTGATTGCTTAATTCTGAACACAGCTACAACTCCAGTTATAAGACTGTGTGCACACTTATGTAACCACATTACTTTTTTTATTTTATTTTTTTTTAAAGATTTCAGTTTGTTTTTCAATTGAGTTGTACAGTTTATAGGTCCTTTAAAGATGGAAAAATTTCTGAAATTATTTATCTTTGTCTCATTTTTTTACATCACAGAAACCTGACATTTTAACAAGGATGTGTGGACTTTTTATATCCACTGTAACTAGATAACATCATTTATCATTGGCTACAAAGATTCTGTAAATAATTTCTATACATACCGTATATAAGGTTCCAAAAACTTTTTGCTTACATTTGCTAATAAACTTATTGGCCAGATCAATATTGTTTTGGCATATTCTGCAGAGGAATATTTTATCTTTTCACTAATGGAAGCCATTCAGATACAGTAAAATACAAAAATAATAATCTAAAGCATGAAGACTAAACACAGCCTTTTTTTTGGTCCCATTAGGATACTGGAGATGAAGCTAGTTCTCATGTCAATAAGTTAGGCTGGCATTGGCCACCAATTCTCAGGTGGAACATTCAGACAGTTTAAATGCATTTCCTTAATTTCTCTTGTTTCCCTCATGAGGAACCTGCAGAAGCTTTAATTTGCTTTCACCTCTACTTTGCATAGGCACTCAGCTGAGAAATTATCTTATGTCTATTGTGGGGCCAGCCATCCCACATAACCTTTTATTGTTTATGGATGCTCTTGCATTTTAAAAGGATCCTGTCACTGCAGTGTCCAAAATAAATGCAAAAGAAGATGACCAACATTATACTTTTTTATTTCTGTCAAGCTATGTCTTTAGATTCCTCTATTTTTCTGATCCCTGGGCACTGTAAAGTTCCAAGATTTCTGGGTGTGTGCATACATACTCCTTTGTTGTATATTGTGGCTTTTCCCACTGGTTTTTACTTTACTAGAAGATATACAAGCCTGTAGGAAGAACCATAGGGGCAGATCCACAAAAGAATTACGCGTAATTTTAAATTTCCTGCGTCGTATCTTTGTTTTGTATCCACAAAAAAAGATACGACGGCATCTCGGGTTGATCCGACAGGCGTATGTCTTAGTACGCAATCGGATCTAAGATGCAATTTTTCGGGGGCCCCTAGGTGGCGTTTCCGTCAAATTCTGCGTCGAGTATGCAAATTAGCTAGTTATGGCGATCCACGAACGTACGTCCGGCCGGTGCATTTTTTTACGTCGTTTGCGTTCGGCTTTTTCCGGCGTATAGTTAAAGCTACTGTTATGAGGCATACTCAATGTTAAGTATGGCCGTCGTTCCCGTGTAGAAATTTGAAATTTTTACGTCGTTTGCGTAAGTCGTTAGAATAGGGATTTGCGTCGTAAGCATTGGCTTGTTCCGGGTTAATTTCGAGCATGCGCACTGGGATACCCCCACGGACGGCGCATGCGCAGTTAAAAAAAAACGTTGTTTACGTCGGGTCACGACGTATTTACATAAAACACGCCCCTATCACAGATATTTTAATGCCGCGCCATTACGCCGCCAAAGATACACTACGCCGCCGTAACTTATGGCGCAAATTCTTTGAGGATTCAAAACAAAAAAGGTAAGTTACAGCGGCGTAGTGTATCTTAGATACGCCCGGGGCAATAATTCTCTTCTGTACGTGGATCTACCCCATAGTGTTTGGGGGGAAGGCAGGTATTTATGCACCTGAAAGATATCCAAAGCGGTCAGATACAAGGGCCATTGGAAAGAAAAGCATATAGCATCTTCTTTGACAGCAGGGGTTTACTTTAGCTTGGACCCCATAGTGACAGAAGCACTTTAAGTAATTTATTGAACTTCAATTTAGACAGATTAATGCCATTTTTATGTATTGATATCTGATTCTTACATTTATGTTAATGTTACAAAAAGCAAAATAAAATGTATCTAGAAAGCAAAAAGAGTGTGCTTTAACCTTTGATCCTGGCTGTCCATGTTGTCCTGGAAAACCGGGCAATCCTCGCTCACCCTACAACACATAGAACAAAATAATTATTCCTGTCTAGAACTATTTTCATTGATAAAAAACAGGTCAAATTAAAATGAACTGGAAATTTACCTATTTTTAGTATGTAATTTGCCTTAGGAGAATGATGCGCAAATGCCCGCTGTGCCTCCCGGTATATGTACGTCACATATCCCAGGAGGCATAGGCTTTCATTGAGGAAAGGAAAAGGAGACAGACCTGTCTGCACGTCATCAGGAGGCATGAAGGCTGAACCCGGAACAGCCATCAGCTTAGTGATGACGTCACAGGGAAATATGATGGTGCAGGACCAAGCGAGAGAAGAGGCTCTCAGCTGGACAGCGCTGGATCCACTGGGTGGGTCAGTATCATAAGTTAGCATAATTTACCACCTGGTAGGTAAGGCTTGAAAAAAAAATCAGGGGGTAAAGTTCCACTTCTATTCTTGCTGTCTATGTCCGATTAGGGGATGTCCCCCTGCTTCCTGTGCAGCAGGCACAGTAGTGGAAAGAACATCTCTCCAAAGTAAGGGAAAATGCCTTCTTAAACAGTTGTGACCAGAGCAGGCATCCTTTTTGTTACCTATATACCTGTAATGGCTACAACTGTAAAATGTTTACAGCTAGGTTCACACCTATATGTGCGACCAAGTGCGTGCTATTCCATAAATGCATTCTATGTAGGGCAGCCTGTTCATTTCAATGGGCAGTCCTATGTGCAAACAGCGTGGAAAATAAGTCCTGACTCTTTTCCAAAGACGTACCACACGAACTGTGAGTGCATTCATTAGAAGATGCACAAGGGCGCCATTAACAATTAATGGTACTGCTTCACGCAGAACATTTCTAGGCTCATTGGGAAAGCGTGAAATTTTGCATGTGTTCATCACACACAGTTATGTGAACAAAAAACATTCTAACACAACATATTCTGGTAAGGGTCCTCATATATACAGTATGTGTCACTTTATACCATGGGGCTTAAATATAAACTATCAACTTGTCCATATAGGGCAAACTTATAGTGTCTCTGCATAAGACATCCCCAAAGCTCCTTATCCTCACCTTACCTGCTATCCCGCTCATCTCCTTGCTCTACTACAGGCAGTGAAAATACCCAGCACTTCCATGTATGGAAGTTTATGGTACATAGGCCTAGCAGTTAATCACTAGGCCAAATATCAGCACCTAAATCAGAAGAGCAAGGAGCTGCAGGGGAGGGCACAAAGGATGAGTATATGGTGATCTGGGGGTGCCCTTTGCAGAGACTCTACCACTTTATCCTGCATGAAATTGAAAGGTCCACTTAGATAAAAAGTCCTTATTACCTGTACTGAAAAAGTAGTATAAGCAGTGGTAAAAAAAATTGCATCTGGAAGTATTTTTAGAAAATGTTCTTCTTGTTTATACACTCTTTTTTAATACAGGTGGTGCCGGGCTGTCATATGAACATAATTTCCATTAAAACGTCTTTAAAATATACAAAAAAAAAAAAAATAACAAATCTGCATAGGTTAGTTAGTTCTATTCTATGCACTCATAGGGGCAGATCCACAAAGAAATTACGCCGGCGTATCTAGTGATACGGCACGTAATTTCAAAATTCTTGCGTCGTATCTTTGTTTTGAATCCTCAAAACAAGATACGACGGCTTCTGGGATTAGATCTGACAGGTGTACGTCTTCGTACGCCTTCGGATCTAAGATGCAATACTTCTGCGTCCGCTGGGTGGCGTTTTCCGTGTCGGGTATGCAAATTAGCGATTTACAACGATCCACGAACGTATGCGCGGCCGTCGCATTTTCGAACGTCGTCTGTAGTCGGCTTTTTCCGGCGTATAGTTAAAGCTGGTATTTTGCAGCGTATACATATAATTGCCATGTTAAGTATGGCCGTCGTTCCCGCGTCGAAATTTGAATTTTTTTTTGCGTAATAGGGATGACGTAACTCACGTCTAAGTTCAAAAAATGACATCATTGCGACGTCATTTCGCGCAAAGCACGGCGGGAAATTTCTGGACAACGCATGCGCATTTCATTCGGCGCGGGGACGCAATTCATTTAAATGAAACCCGCCCCCAACCCGCCCAATTTCAAATCCGCCGCCAGAAATACTACGCCATCGCGAAATACTACGCGAAATCGCTGAGGATTCGAAAATGCGACAGGCAAGGTACGGTGGCGTAGTGTATCTCTGATACACTGCGCCGTTCTACATGTATGTGGATCTGGCCCAAAATGTTGATATCCACACTGTGTAGTGTGAAATGTGAATTTCTTGTACACCAACAAAAGTTTTCTGTTTAAATTCCAATAACATTTCTGCCTATTGCTGTGATTATGCTTATGGACTCTTTAGTTCCCATAGGAATTATCACTGTTCTTTTGTTCTATGTACAGTTTTTCTTTCACAGGTACAATGGAGCAGATTTAATAAGAGAATCATTTTCACTGTCACTTGGGTTCACAGCAAATACCCCGTGGGGCTCCAAAGCTAATTGGTTATTTGCCTGAAAACAGGACAGTGTATTACTTAAGAAAATGTACCCCCAATTGGGAAATGAATAAGCAAGTGACATACAAAGCTGTAAAGCTGAAAAAGGGATCAATGTGTCGCCTGCTTGCGGTTTGGAATTTGCCAAGGGCATATATATATATATATATATATATATATATATATATATATATATATATATATATATATATATATATATATATATATATATATATATCAAACTGAACAGAGAAAGTACAGTATCTACAGTTTGTAATTACAGTTTTTATGGAAAAGTAATGTAATGGAAACAAAATAAAAACATTTCCAGGCAAAGAGAATATATTTTCTGTAAAAGCATGTGAAAATATTGTCTTCACATTTTTTATTTTAATAGCTGCATTTGACATGAGTGAAACCTGAGTTGTGTGCTGTGTTTTTAATTTAAAACCCTGAAATGAAATCTGTTCTCAAGTCTCATTTGACATGAAGGTCATAATCAAACTGATCAAAAAGAGAACATGATGTGAATATGATCATCAGATGTGAAGAGTATGGTACTTTATAATGGAAATACATCACAATTAATAAACAAATAGGCCATGTCATTTGTGTGGTAAAAACTCAAACTTTACCTTATCACCGTCTCCTCCAGAATTACCTTTAAAACCCGGTAAGCCACGTGGTCCCTAAAATTAGTCATATCATTGTTATAATTTCCTGTTTTTAAAAATATGAGCCCATTAAAATAGAACACTGAATTATATTTGATCTATATACAGTATATATTTATTTTTACATATTTTATAGCTTGTCTCATTATATAACTAAAGTGATGAAATAACCAAGCAATGTCTTGAAAAGTTGTAATAGGATAATATGCCATATGAAATGCTCTATTAGTCTGCAAATAATTTAACATAGCTGCAAGTTACATCACTCAAATGTTTTACTGAAATTACACTGTAACATGTAAATGACCTAACTTGGATAAAATTTGAAACATCGTAACTGATTTTATCCACCCAACTTAAAGCAGGCAGTAGCAAATTATATTATGTAATTTTCCTACTAGAACATATCTGTATTTCGGCTGCACATTTACAAAGTACTAAAAAGACAATGTACTATGTATTTTTACATTAATGTTTTGGCTACCTTTCAATTAATGAATTTGGCACGTAGGCTACAGAATATAAAGGATTTTCTAACAAAAAAATAAGTATAAACCTAAACATAAAAACAAAAAAAGACCTACACAAAACAAAAATGATATTGTTTACTACTGTAGTGTTGTTAGCATGCCATTTGCCTTGTGGGTGTGTATCATTGCAAGAAAAACAATGGGGTTGATTTATTTAATACAAATAAACTCTTTACATTTCAAAGGAAGTCGCAATTTGCAAGGGAATTTTCCCCAGGGCTGAGTGAATGTGGCGAAGTTTCACTTTTTAAAGAATACCCAATCAAATACTAGGATAATAACAAAACAGAATTTTAGCTTACACTTGATTGGATGATGGAAGTCATCAGAGCTTCACCTCAAGTTCTGGGGATAATTCTTTACAAAGTGCAAGTTCCCTTTAAAGGGAACAACCTATTTGCTATTAGTAAATCACCCCAATTATTTTAGAGAGTTTTGTTTTTTAATTTAAATTATTCTACATAGAAGTATAATGTAATAATAGATTTCAGTACAGTTGGATCATTTTGGAATGTGGAGATGGGACTCCATTTATATGTACATACATTATACCTTCTAATTCTACAGATCAGGTGTCCTTAAATTAAACGAATATAATCTACACCATGTGTGTTCTTTTTGTTCTACACAACAATGCCTTTGTGTTTTGAATAAAAGTTTAAATAATTCCATTGACTAAACACATTGCTCTAATTAAAATTAAATCACACAACGTCCACAGAATATTTTGAAAGAATAAAGGTTTTACATTTTTTTTAAACACACATCATGGATTTAGGATTTATAATATATATATATATATATATATATATATATATATATATATATATATATATATATATATATAGAGAGAGAGAGAGAGAGAGAGAGAGAGAGAGAGAGAGAGAGAGAGAGAGAGAGAGAGAGAGAGAGAGAGAGAGAGAGAGAGAGAGAGAGAGAGAGAGAGAGAGAGAGAGAGAGAGAGAGAGAGAGAGAGAGAGAGAGAGAGAGAGAGAGAGAGAGAGAGAGAGAGAGAGAGAGAGAGAGAGAGAGAGAGAGAGAGAGAGAGAGAGATTTCCTTTCTGTAACACATAGTATTAAAATATTAGATGCTTACAGTAGTCTATAACAAACCAAGACAATGTGCCATGGTGACATTTGCCTAATTTTAATACCAATGTAGCATAGTGCATCTTTTTATACAACATGAATGTAATGTGACATGAGGTAAATCAAGCCTGTGTTGCATTCAGACATCTAGTCATGTACAGGAATATTTTTAAAAAATGGGAACTTCACTGCACATTATGGAGGTTCTAAAAAAAAAGGTTCACTTTGCTTTATCTTACCATACTTCACTTCATGTTTAAGTAAATCTGGACCACCAACACTGATTTTGTTAGGTATGAAATGGGGTAAAGTGAGGACATATACAGTAAACATTTTATTTTTTAAAACTAATCATAAGCAGACACATTACAAAATAAGAACCTTCCCAATGCTTAAATTGAACACAGCCCTGTGTTGCTGTGGCTATTTTAGTGATTTTTATAGCATAAAATAAAATTTTAGTTACGTGTGCTGTTTTTAGGAAGCACGGCTTCCCCTGTTCATATGATAATGAACATGTTGGACTTGGACATGAAGCTCAAAGCAGCAAGTGATTTTGTCAGGAAGTTAGGGGAGAAAAAAGCGCTTGAATACAGCCATGTGCTGAGGACAAAGAGGACTAGTTTTATAGGACTCCAAAAAGCAAGAAGCAGTCTGGAGAGATTCTCGATAAAAGGAAGAGGACTCGATTCATCAGGAAGAACCAAGTTAAGTAACTGTTTAGTGTACATCTATTGCATACATTGTCCATGCTCATTTGTTAGGGAGGGTAGATAGCTTGTGCATGTGTATAACTGTTTTCCCTACAGTTGTATGTGCAGCATTTTTGCAAAGCTCAATAATGTACTACAGAGGTTTATACATTTCGTTGGTTGTACAGCAAAGAACCTTGAAAGACAAAGCAAAACAAGACTCAATGCATCTCCCTTCATACTTAAAGGGACCCTGTCACTTATTTGACCAAACTTGGCTTGACCCCATCACCACAAATGCAGGTAAAAGCACAGACAAATCATTATCTTAAATACTTGCAGCATGGTTGCTCTCTATAAATATATTATTTTTTTACTTACTTGCAATGGGCCAGTGAATTTGCTAGCAAATTCAATATTTTAGGAAGTTTATTTCCTAGTACATTCCCCTTTCTCCTTGCTTTTCATAGTCCTATCCCATTCTGATCTGTCTATTTACCATCTTTGTTGGCCCAGGTTTTCTGACTTTCATTTCCCTACATAATTTTGCATATAACTGCTGGTGGATGGGGTTTGCCCTGACTCCACATCTAAGATGGTGGCACCCAGCAGCAGTCCTACCCAAGAGATGTCTACCCAAGAAAGCTTTTACAAGTTAATGACATGCTTAACCACTTGCCGACCGCCTCACGAACATTTTCGTCGGTAGAATGGCACAGACAGGCAAATGGGCGTACAGGTAAGTCCCTTTAAATTTTCTGCCGCAAGCTCCGTGACCGTGCCAGTGGGAACCACGGACTCGATGTCCACCTGTGTCCCGCGATCTTGTCACAGAGAGGCAGAACAGGGGGATGCCTGTGTAAACAAGGCATCTCCCTGTTCTGCCTAGTGACAAGACACTAATCGTTTGCTCCCTCACATCGGGAGCAGCGATCAGTGTTGTGTCACAGTAAGCCCTCCCTCCACACAGTTAGAATCACTCCCTAGGACATACTTAACCCCTGCCTAGCACCCTGGTGGTTAACCCCTTCCCTCCCAGTCACATTTATACAGTAATCATTGCATTTTTATAGCACTGATCGCTGTATAAATGTGAAGGGTCCCAAAATAGCGTCAAAAGTGTCTGATGTGTCCGCCATAATGTCGCAGTCACAATAAAAATTGTGGATCGCCGCCATTACTAGAAAAAAAAATTAATAAAAATGCCATAAAACTATCCCCTATTTTGTAGACGCTATGGGCCAGATTCACAAAAGAGATACGATTGTCGTATCAATGCGCCTGATTCATAGGATCAGGTTACGCATAGATAGCCCTAAGATCCGACAGGTGTAAGTGACTTACACCGTCGGATCTTAGTCTGCAATTCTAGGCCAGCCGCTAGGTGGCGAGTCCATTACGGTCGGCTAGAATATGCAAATGACTAGTGAATCTGGCCCTATAACTTTTGCGCCAACCAATCAATAAACGCTTATTGCGATTTTTTTTACCAAAAATATGTAGTAGAATACGTATCGGCCTAAACTGAGGAAATCATTTTTTTATATATTTTTGGGGATATTTATTATAGCAAAAAGTAAAAACTATTGCTTTTTTTTTTACAAAAATTGTCTCTCTATTTTTGTTTATAGCACAACAAATAAAAGAGGTGATCAAATACCACCAAAAGAAAGCTCTATTTGTGGGAAAAAATGAACATCAAGTTTGTTTGGGAGACATGTTGCACGACTGAACAATTGTCAGTTAAAGCGACGCAGTGCCAAATCGCAAAAAGTGGCCCGGTCATTTGGCAGCCAAATCCTCCGGGGCTGAAGTGGTTAAAATAACTAAATGCACTCATAATCATATGGGTAGATTCTTGTGGAAATTAATGGTTTGGCGACTGGGTCTCTTTAGATACATAATACCCAACTAGTAATTGATTCAGTGATTATTAAAGACGCGCACACACAGAGACACACACAAAGACAAACAATTTTAAGAAAGTTTGATTATTGGGCCATTGATCTCTGTCAGTATTTGTAAATTGTGAAACCTAATGTTGATGCCAGTTAAGATAATAAATACAATTATTATCTGATCTTCAAACATTACCTGCTCTCCATGGTTTCCTGCTATACCTGGTAATCCCTGTTATGAAAAAGACAAAAAAAAAACATGTTTTATACAGGCATGCAGACTTACTTGGAAGTATCTATAAAATAAATGTATTAAAAGTGCATTCAGACAGTAGGCAGCAGCATAATGATTGTTGTACAAACCATGTAAGCTCAAATTGGGCAAACTGAGCTTTTTGGAGGGGAGGGAGCACTAAAAGCATCAGCCTGTCACAGGGTACAACAATATTGTTCGGCCGGGAAAATTCATCCTGGATGATCAATGTATCACCCTGCTATAAAATTATACAAGCATACAGGCATTAGTTCTCTTATGACTGCAGACACCTTTAAACGGTGTGGAACTGGGGGTACAATTTGTATACTGATTTCTAATTGTGTTCATTTACACTGTCTCAATATCTACAGAGAACATGTCTGTATTATCTATCTGTATTGTGTACGAACTCATGAAACACATGATAATTGTTGTCCAACTTTAAAAGTCCTGAGTTTCAGGATTTTCCTCATCCAAAGCGCTGCCACAGAAGACCTCAGTAACCAGAAAGGTGGGAGCTCAAAAAGGAAAGACCACTGGCGCCAATGCTTGTGTGGACCTTCTTTTTCACTGAAAGTAAAAATCTGCATTAAAGGTGCAATGGAACTGTGAATACACTGGGGTTGATTTACTAAAGGCAAATATGCTGTGCACACATGTGCAGTTGCTCTAGATCTTAGCAAAGGAGCGTAAGCTCTGCAGATTTCTATCATCCAATCATGTGCAAGTTGTTTGTTTAGCTTGGCTATGACTAAGCACTAGTTTCAGTGCGAAACGCGTCAGAAGTCAGGTTTTATTTTATTTTGCTGTGACTTGCAGTGCTGTCCTTCTTTTAATAAAAGGCTACAATTTGTTCAGAGTGCGGCTGTCCAGAGACAATCTTTGTTCCTGCTTTGCTAAGTGCATTGCCTGCACCTGAGTTGTCTGCAATGGAGGATATTCATCTGGGTTCCCACCTGGAGCGGCTATTCCCTTTTCTGTGTTGGGGTGGAGGGTTCTCTGGAGGGGTTCAGGGTACTATGGGTTGGGGTAGGGTTCTGTGGAGGGGTGCAGGGTACCATGGGTTGGGGCAGGGTTCTGTGGAAGGGGTGCAGGGTACTATGGGTTGGGGCAGGGTTCTGTGGAGGGGTGCAGGGTACTATTGGTTGGGGTAGGTTTCTGTTGAGGGGTGCAGGGTTCTGTGGAGGGGTGCAGGGTACTATGGGTTGGGGCAGGGTTCTCTGGAGGGGTGCAGGGTACTATGGGTTAGGGCAGGGTTCTGTGGAGGGATGCAGGGTTCTGTGGAGGGGTGCAGGGTACTATGGGTTGGGGCAGGGTTATGTGGAGGGGTGCAGGGTACTATGGGGTGGGGCAGGGTTCTGTGGAGGGGTGCAGGGTAGATGGGAGGTACAGGAAGAAGAGAGGGCTCTCAGCCTCCCACACAGGGTTCAATGGAGAAGTAGAGGGCAGAGGATAGTGTACCCTGGACATTGCACCGCCTGGAACAGTCGAAGGGACCTGGATCAGAGCTGGGGGAGAGGGAGGGAGCAGCTGGGGTGAGCGAGCACCAAGAAGGAGGGACCTGAGGACTGGGAAGCATGGGAGGGACTCAGAAATACAGATACAGGCAGCGCCCTGGCCCCATTTCAGTCACGAGAGACGAGCAGTGCCAGAACAACGATCACCATGATCAGCCTTACACTGCAGGGTGCCAGAACACCGCTATCCCTGACCTACACACCTACATCTCCATCCACTGTACTACTAACCCACTGCCTGCCCCGCTCCTCCAACCAATCACCCTCTTCTACCTTCTTTGAGGGCCAGAACGATCCTGCCTATCAGCAGAGCCAAGCAAGGGGGCGGGAGGAGCTGTTATGAAAAGACTCCACCAATCCTGCTGACTGTGCAGCTCTCCCGCCCCCTTGCTCTGCTGATAGGATGAAATTGTTGGTGATGCGGGAGAGCCGGAAGAGGAGACAGACAGACATGACTACAGAATTATGAACGGCTGCATCGGCCGTGTCAATTTCATTTCGGGACATTATACTGTCCCAGAATGAAGGTGCCCTGAGACCCTGAATAGACCTCCAAGATGTGGGACTTTCCCTGGCAATCCGGGTCATGTGGTCACCCTACCCCGCACTCACTGGAGCGCTGGGCTCTGGAAGGGGCAGGAGAGGTCAGCTCAGGCTCCCAGCGCCTCACTGAGAGGCTGAGCCGGGTACCAGTCCAGGCATGTGGGCAGATTCCAAACATGGTCATTATCCTTGCCGAGTCTGGACTATCTCTGTTATGTCAGCCAACAGCATGCTTCAGCCCACTGTCTGCTGAAAATAGATCACAGAAGTCCAGAAAAAACTGCACTCCTGTGATCCACAGAAGTACAACCAAACAAGCTTTGACTGTACTTCTCCTTTAAATTACAAAGGGTTAGAACCTCCATTCGTTTTATTGCTGTCTGAGTTCTCCACTGGTGTCACTGGGGCAGGAAATTTGTGAAAATGTGCCGAATAGGGATACAGGCAGCAATAAAACTCGGGCAGAGGTTCTAAACTTTCTTCCTTAAAAAAAAAAAAACATTTTTGCTAAAGTTATATTTGATTTCTGTTGGCACTACTAATTAAATTCTGTATATGGTCTCAAACTCATATCACTAAGTTAAAATAATGTCGTTCTGTGAATTTTACCTCGAATTAAATTATAAACACCGAGACACTGAGTACATTTTTGCACAATGGTAGGATTTCTTCTCCAGCTGGCTCAAGGCAATGCAATTCTGCATGAGACCACACAGTTCGTTATTATCAATTCTACGCAAAAACATTGGTGCCCAGAATAACTATTCAAAGGCTTTATTGAAAAATAAGCTCAAGCTACACTCCCCTTACCTCTAAGCCACTTGGCCATTGGGATTTAAACAAATCATATTTTACTTAACAGACAAAGCACACTCTTCAAGTAAATAAATATAATATGTAAAAAATATAACTTGGTTGGGGGAAAGGGATTATGGGATGCCCATAAAACGGATCACTTTGCCATCATATTTTAAGAATTATATTTTAAGAATTATTTCAAGAATTTGTTGAATGAATGAGCATTTGAAGAACTCCCGCAGACTGTCACTCCCAGGGCTCCTCTCCTAATGTACAAAACTTCACTGTGAACTATTAGGCCGCGTATCACACATGGTCGCTCCATCCGATGAGAACGGTCCGAAGGTTAACCGATGAAGCTGACTGATGGTCTGATGTGCCTACACACCATCAGTTAAAAAAACGATTGTGTCAGATGCGGTGACGTAAAACACAACGACGTGCAGTAAAAAACAAAGTTCAATGCTTCCAAGCATGCGTCGACTTGATTCTGAGCATGCGCATGTTTTTAACCGATGCTTTTGCATACTAACCATCGGTTTTGACCTATCGGTTATCAGTCCATCAGTTAAATTTTAAAGCAAGTTCTCTTTTTTTTGACCAAAGGATAACTGACCGATGGGGCCCACACACGATCGGTTTGGACCGATGAAGTGGTCCTTCAGTTTGTTTTCATCGGTTTTGACCGACCGTGTGTACGCGGCCTTAGTCTTTCCGCCTCATCATCTTCACTGTACATAAAGGAATACTCTGAATAGTCCTATATGCTTGCTGACTTGCTGAACTGTTAATAGGCCAGGGACCTGCAGTACCCCTTCTTGCGTCGTAGTTGATTAGCAGATTGTATTAGTTGGTGAACTACTGATCCCAGCTAGCCCGACATGCAAATCCTGTGCCCCGCAGGCCACATCGATTTGACACAAAACCCCACAGTCTCTCCTCTGGCCTTGCACCCAGCTCCCCTGGCATGCCTCCTCCAGATATTCACTGTGTCACACTTACTGACCTTCTCCTGTCCTGAGTCCATGATGAAGAACTTAACTGGACATGCGTTCCAATCAGTTCTCCGGCCCCTCTGTTCCAGGACACCTCTCCCATGACCGTGTAAAGACAAGGCTCCCTCCCAGCTCTCCCGGGCTCCTCCACTGAGACCCAGACGAGGATGGGCCTTTTGCTGTGATCTACCACGCCATTCTTCACGTCTCCCAGCTGACATCTACCATTCAGTGGGCTGGACCTGAGCTTAAGTAGGAGGCCTGTCCCCTGCCAATTCCAGTTGGGGATTGGTCAGGGCTTCTCACATAATCTCCCTGTCACTCTAGCTCTCAGCCCATTCTCCCTGGAAGCAAGGGAGGCGCCCAAGAACTGAAGCACAGGTGGTCACACCCACTGCTACTCTAACCACTCTCTGCACCCAGATCAAAATAAGCAGGCCTAGCATGCAGCATAGGCCTGCCTAAATTTACCTACCTGGCAGATACCATACAAAAATCCCATATATATATATATATATATATATATATATATATATATATATATATATATATATATATATATATATTTATATATATATATATATATAATAATGACACTTTCCCATTCTGAAATGGAAATCAGACATTTTTTTGCATAGATATCCGTTGGGTAATATAGGTATCATGGGCATCACTGTTCCGAAAGCTAAACAGCTATTGTGATCCACACTTTGTAAAAATGGCATTAAAGTAATTTAGACATCCTGTACTTTGCTTCATGGTAATTCAAAGTGTATAATGAAACAGAGTTGCATTCATTTGCAAATAAAAACTGAATTTCTTATTTATTGGCTATAAATATTGCTTCAGCCCAGAGTGCTGGGATGTATTTATTTTTTCTGACCGAGTTGCTAGAATGTAACAAGCCAGGATAAGAGGGTTTTACAATGAAGTCTGTGATGAGTCACCCACACTGGCTGGTTTACATATCATCTTGTAAAAATGCAGAATAAGGTGCTCAAAATGCAGCATGCAGGGCTATTTTCCAATGTAGTGTACTTCACTTTAGCTATGAGTCATTGCGTAAGGTCACAACATCAATTCCCTGTATAAATGTGGCAATAACCATTAAGATCTGGCTGTTTCACCCAACTTTAGGGCCTGTGTTGATGGGATTTGGGCATGTTTTGATAAGTTTGATATTAGTTTGAGATGCTTCTGAGAGAAATCATTGATTGGTGCATTTGGCTTGCAGTTAACATACTTCTGACCTGCTTCAAGTGGGTTTTGTATCTCCATAGACTTATGATAATGCATAATCTGTTTGAAGCAAACTAAAGCTGATCAAACAGGCTGTAAGGTGATCAGACTACTCAGACAAGATCCAGACATTTGGTAAAATATAATAAGACTGATTGGGACTGTTTGGGACTTGGGACTAAATGAAAACATATGAAAATATATCTCTCCATCCCTGTATGTTTTGCAGATTTACTAAAAGTGTTAAGAATGACCCCCCCCCCCCCCCAAAAAAAAAAGATCCAAAATGTTGTTATTTTGTTCCTCTTGATTGGATAATTGAAATACATCTTTTGTGTGTGTGTGTGTGTGTGTGTGTGTGTGGTTCTATATGCCATTCTTGCTGCTTAGTACATGATCATATATTGTATTTAATTGTTAACAGACTATTTAATTGTTAACAGACTGGGTCACAAAATGGCTCCATTAACTCTAGATGTTCTTTGAAATGGGATAAATACAACAACATATACAATGGGTCCAAATGTATTCCCTATAAACATAACAATTGCATTATGCAAGACACTTTGATTTATGTTGGAGCAGAAAAAATAAATAAAATATGTTTTTGATTGGCTTCTTCAGAATAATACAGTTTCTTAATTAGTATCAGGCTTAATAAACAGCATATATCAAAAATAAAAATATGCTTAATATAAAATACATCTAAGCATTCTAGTTTGCCGTTAAAAAATACATTGCAGGAATGGATATTTTGATTCCATGTTTTAAAGAAAAACAAACCCAATTATGATTAGTTAAATTATACCATTACTACAGCAATACTTTAAAATGTATGCTCATATTGAATTCAGAGATTTCAATCATTCTAAAAATATTTTTGATCTATAACAAAGTGAGGAGGGCATCAGGGAAGACTACTGACCACTGTTCAGCCCCATATTTCTAATCATATATATGTAATTATATATTGGGCCTCCCTGTGTAGAAGGTTTTTGTCCAAGTAGTCTGTAAATGACAGTATGGGGGAGATTTACTAAAACGGGAGCATTTAAAATCTGGTGCATCTGTGCATGATAGCCAATCAGCTTCTAACGTCAGCTTTTTCAATCGAGCTTTGACAATAAAACCTGGAAGCTGATTGGTTTCTGTGCAGATCTGCACCAGATTTTGCACTCTCTAGTAAATCCCCCCCTATGTGACAGAACGTATTAGTTTTTCCTAGCAGTTTTTTATTAACTTAATTGATCAAACACAACAAATAATATTTCCAAAAAATAGTGCAATATCTATTTTAGGCTATATAGACTATAAAGTATTTTTCTTACAGAGTTTACATAACCAGGTTCAGTAGCTGTCTATCTGCTGTTGTAGTGGTGCATAATGAAAAGTGATCATAAAATAAAAAAATAACTGTTTGGAATATCCCAAACGGAACACTTTATTGGGTGCTTTACTAGGAAGCAAGGGATCTGAAAGTCCTTGTAAATGAAGTAGATATTATTTAAAAAAAATAGCTCCAGCTAAAAAGCTACTGTAAATGCAAAGTTCAAATGCATGTCTGTAAACTGTTTTGTCAAAGACAATAATCTTAATTCTTTTAAGGAATCATGGATTCATGCAACCCTTCCAAAATGCATAGTCGGGACTCACAGTGCAGAACCACCCACTATTAGGGCACATTTTGACAGTTACTTAAGAGGCTGACTGAGGAAAACGTGCAGTGCAAAGGGTATTTGGCCTAGTCTCCTTAAAACTACCCTGCCTAAATATCATGGAGCAACCCTGCCTAAACATCATGGTGCTACATAAAAAAAAATCCATGGGACATTGTTTAGGCTCATGCAATATGTACTGTTCCATAACACCACATCTAAGCCAAGGATGTGTTTTAAAGCATACTGGTAATTTTTGTTTTTTTCCATGTCAACCTCAAAGGAGTTGTAAAGGAAAGCATTTTTTTGGCTGAAATTACTGTTTACAGGGTATAGAGACATAATAGTTAACTGATTCCTTTTAGAAATGATTAAAATAGATAAAAATCAATCATATAATGTACCTGTAGTTTCAGTTTTGTTTATGCATCTACTTTCATGCTTCTGTGAGGTACAGAGACACAGAGGGCAGTGATGGTTTGTAAAACGAAAGTGATTGGTTCTGAGGGGTTTAAGACACACAGTAATCACACCTCCTTGATTAGTGCCACAAAGAGAAAGCTCCCATGACTTTTTTCATCAGGAAACAGACTGTTCAGAACAGAGAAGGATTACAGCAACATCGAAGTAGGGGGGAACTCTCCAACAGCAACACAGACAGAAAAAAAATGCTTTTCATTAGTAGGTGAAGGCTAGAATCCCCATCTTTGTCTGTGTCCCTGTTGTTTACGGTTTAAAGTTCTAATTTCCTGTCTGGTGAAATTGTTGTTGGTCTCTATGACTGTACTCTTCGCTTGTTCTCTTCCTTCTTATCCAACCGCACCTTTAGCATAAATTACAATTCTACTTCCTCCTCTCCTCTTCCTTTCTCTGTTGGGTTCCCCCAAAGTTCTGTTCTTGGACCTCTCCTATTTTCAATTTACACCACCTCCCTGGGTCAGCTGATACCATCTCTACGGTAAAGACACCCAAGTCTATTTCTCTACCCCTCAGCTCACTCCCTCCATCTCCTGACGTATCTCTAATTTACTAACAGATATATCAGTCTGCATGTCACACCATTTCCTCTAACTCAATCTATCCAAAACCGTACTTATAATTTTCCCTCCCCCATGTGCCCCCTCCTTTGATCTCTCTGTCAAAATTTATGGCACAACTATAAGCCCATCCATGCATGCCATGGTCCTAGGTGTAGTCCTGGACTCTGAACTCTCCTTTAAGCCCCACATCCAATAACTGTCCAAATCTTGTTGCTTCAACATATACAACATCTCCTAAATATGCCCCTCTCTAACCAATGACACAACAAAGCTCTTAATTCACTCCCTGTTCATCTCTTGTCTTGACTACTGTAACACACTTACCTTCTCACTCACTCACCTCTGCATAGTCTATCCCTCATTAATCCATCATGAATGCTGTTGCCAGACTCATCCACCTTACCAACCGCTCAGTATCTGCTAAAACTCTCTGTCAATCCCTCCACTGGCTTCTGCTCATCCACAACTTAGCCCCCAGCTACATCACTAGCCTAGTCTCAAAAAAACAACCTAATCATTCTCTTCATTCCTCTCAAGACCTCCTGCCCCCTAGCTCCCTCGTTACCTCCTCCCATTCTCGCCAGGACTTTTCCAGAGCCTCTCCATTCCTATGGAACATGTTACCCCAATCTGTCCGATTATCTCCTACTCTGTTAGCTTTAAGATGATCCCTGAAAACCCTCCTCTACAGAGAAGCCTATCCTACTCACACCTAACAACTGTATGTATATCTTCTCTATCAGCTCATCCCCCACAGTTATTACTTTTTGTTTCACTTGACCCTCCCTTCTAGATTGTAAGCTCTAATGAGCAGGGCCCTCTGATTCCTCCTGTATTGAACTGCATTGTAACTGTACTGTCTGCTCTCATGTTGTAAAGCTATGCAAAAACTGTTGGCGCTATATAAATCCTGTATAATAATAATATTCAGGACAGGAAGAGAGGGTTAATCTTTCTCGCAGAGCACCAGGTAGTAGTATTAGGCCAACAGAAGTTCTAATTCTTCCTCACTTTATCCATAAATAAAAAATTATTTAGGTTGACATACACATTTACAGAGATTGGTCAGGTTAGTTTTCTGTGTAGTATTTGTCAGATTAGGTTAGGCCTGGGATTGTTTGTGGGCATGTTTAAGGCTCCATGCACACTAGGAGCAGAAAAAACGTCAACGTTTTTAGCTTGAAAAACGTGGCATAAAAGACGCAAAATGAAAGCATATTGTACAAAGTTTTGGCGAGTCTATGAGAGGTTAGTTCATAGACGTTTTTTGCACTACACTCCCCTCTGCAAAAGTTTTTACTCCCACAACACACCTAAAAAAACGTTGGCACTTGACGTTCAGAAGAGATAAGAGGAGTTTAGGAGAGACTGACGTTTTTACAGCTCCTAAACTCCTCCAGGAAACGCGATAGAGAAAGGTTTTTTTTCCTGCCTCTGAACGTCCCTGACAGAAAACACCTGTAGCAGTCAATAATGTGCAAAGACACATAGAGCACAATAGAAGTGCTTCTAGAGCAGAGGTTCTCAACCTTCTAGGGCCGTGACCCTTGATAAAATTTCCCAAGTTGTGGGGACCCCTAACAGTAAAATTATTTTCGTAGCGGGGTTGTCAGCACCCGGGGCAAGACAAGTAAGTTGCACCCCTCACCCATGGACATTTAGCTCTTCCTGAGTCCTTTTAATGGTAACTATAATCACAGGTAGTGTTACTCTCTGTGTCTCGTAGCAGTGACACCTATGCTGAAATCAGGAGATAGGGTCTCCTCATAGGTGTGCGCAGCCTATTGCATTAGGGTGTGCACCCCAAATGTATTACAACATGGACGGTGTCAGTAGAGCAGTGGACTTGTCAGTAGAGCAGAGGTTGGTGTTAGTAGGACAGTGGACAGTGTCAGTTGCTTTTTATTTTTATTATTTAAAGCTTTTTATTTTTTACAATTTTTTTTCCGGTGGCATTGGTGCAATATCAGCAGGTGGAATCTGCACCTGAAGCATTGATTAGGGTGTGCCCAGGCACACCCGGCACACCCCCTGCGCACACCTATGGGTCTCCTCCAGCCCCTCCCACTTCACTTTCGTCACCAGTCAGCTGACCTCTAGTCTCTGTCCCGCAGCCATGCCATTAACTGAATGGGCGGCTGCAAAGAGGCTGAGTGGGCAGCCGTGGGCTCCAGGGATAGCCCTGCTGGGACGCAGCAAAAAGGCTGGGAGATCGTGCAGGCTTCAGGAACAGCCCAGGATTCGGTGACCCCCTGGAAAATCTTTATTCGACCCCTGAGGGGGTCCCGACCCCCAGGTTGAGAACCACTGTTCTAGAGGCAGGAGAAAAAAATGTCAAGCGCCTGTAGAATCAACGTTTTTTAAGTCCAGTGTGCATGGAGCCTAAGTGTTATATTTTTGATGCTGAAAGCTTCCCGCTAAGAACTAATAGCTCCGTAGATTTGTATGCTGCCATATCGTTTGAGTTTTATTTGATTGAACTGGCTGGACACAAATTATAGGCACAGATTTGGGAAGTTCATATTAAAGTGGTAAAATGCTGCTTTTCATTTCAAGAGGGATCTTGATGTTGCATATAAATTTATGAAAGGATCTGTGATGTGTGCCTCAAAGGTATTTGAGAATTATGATTGGGGTGTGCTAAATAAATAATTTAACTCATAAAGACAATTATATTGACAGCTTGTATTCCAAGCTATAAACATTTTTATTACACAGTGCTGTATAAGACATACTGTAAATGTAAATAGTCTTACAGCAAGTAGGCAACTGACAAGTCCAGAGTATCCATGGTCATCTTTATTAGTATTACAATTAAAGCATGCTATTGGAATCCGTGTCGTTTTTAACTAGAAATATTTCCAATTACACAGCCAAAATGTACTGTATCCTAGCAACCAGTTATGTAACATAAAAAATTTCCTGAAGTGCAGAAGGGGCTTTCCTTCTTGTAGCTGGCAAAAGAAATGGACCTAAATTGACTTTCTGTTTCCAGTTATTAACAAAAAAAGAGAGCTTAAGATTTTCCTTTGCAGGGCTTTTTTTTATATCTAAAGTGGATTAACTGTAGCTACAGCTTAAAACATTAAAACAAAATTCAAGGGCATTTGTTTAACATGTGTTTAACAGATAAGAAATCACACATCATCTGGTATACATACTCTGTATACATATACTGTATATTTACATATACACAATATATTGACAGAGAATAATTGACTTCCTTTACTTTCTGTGAGGAAGTGATGTTTCCCTGCATCCAATTTGCATGACAGGAGATTATGACCGGCTCTCTATGCAGTCGGTTCCCATATATCCATTAAGGCTGTGGAGCGGCTTGCACAGGAGTCCTGTGCATCTTTGGCTTTATTTCAGGGCCGAATTCAGGCAAAAAATTGGCCCTGATTTGTCCCTGAAACGGAGAACAGGGACACACCCGACCCCTGTTGCGAGCCGCATCCATCTTAGATGTAAAACCAGCCTTTCAGAATACACAAGCAAATTCTACTGCTTAGTCTACTTAAACCAGTCCTACCTTACCTTATGGGGGAGGAAGAGAAGTCACTGCTCCTCTACTAGAGAATAATATCACATGGAAGATGTACAGAGTTGTGTACATGTTTATATATAATCCCCACTGAAACTCTCCACATATACACAATAAATATTACCCTTCCACTCATTTACTCTTAGCTGTACTGAGGACTGTGATTGGCCAGGTATTTTTTGACTGGCCCCCCCCCCCCCCCCCCCTACACACACACACACATTTATGCTCTAAGATGTAATTAACTGAATAGAAACTTCCCTTAAAGAAAGTTTTTAATTAAACATCTGCTATTATGAGAAAAAAAATGCCATAGATGTTGGAATCTGATTTTCTTCCAAAAAGCAGGGCTTTTTTTCAGCAGGAACGTGGGGGAACGCAGTTCCGGCACCTCCAAAATGGAATATATATAATAGCAAGGGGTGCTGGGGTGTGCTGGAGGATCAATTGATGCTGGCAACTGGGGAATCTATTGTTGCTGTAGGGGATCTATTTTTATCGAGAAAGGGGGTCTATTGTTGCTGGAGAGGTCTTCTATTGCTCATGGGGGATTTATTGTTGCTGGGGTAGGTCTTATGTTGCAGGTGGTCAATAGTTGCTGAGAGGGATCTACTGTTGAGGGAGGGGGTCTAATGTTTCTGGCTGCTGGAGGGCCTATTGATGCTTCCTACTGGGGAATATATTTTTACGGTAAGGGATCTATATTTTCAGGGGGATCTATTGCTGCCGGAGATGTCTATTGTTTCTGGGGGGATCTATTGTTGCTGGGGTTGGTCTTATCTTGCAGGGGGTCAATCGTTGCTGAGAGGGATCTACTGTTGAGGTAGGGGTTTAATGTTGCTGGCTGCTGAAGGGTCTATTGATGCATGCTACTGGGGAATCTATTGTTCCTGGAGGGGATCTATTTTTGCAGGGGGGTTGCTGGTGGGGGGTCTATTGTTTCTGGCGGTGAGTCTTATGTTGCAGGGGGTCAATCTTTGCTGAGATGGATGTACTGTTGAGGGAAAAGTTTAATGTTGCTGGCTGCTTGAGGGTCTATTGATGCTGGCTGTTGGGAGTCCATTGTTGCTGGGGTGGATCTATTGTTACTGGGGTGTCTATTGATGCCAAATCTATTTTACTGCTTTTCTTGTTATTAACACATTCCATACAGAATACTTAGCACTACAAATGATACTTGGTTTTTCATTCTCTAAAAGGGGTGGTACTGGGAGGTGGGTAATGGGTGGAACCAAGTAACAGTGCTCGGAGGTGGGAAGAGGCGGAGCCAATGGGGTGACTCGGAAGGTCACACTTTTCTTTTATTTAGGTACGCACATACATTGTTAACTGCATTATAGGCAAACAACCTAATTACAGCCCACAGGCAGCACAGTACCACACTGGCTGTACCTGGAAAGATTAAGCTCAACAGTCAAAATACTTCAAAATGTGTCTTTTTCTCCAAACCCTGGCTAAAGTCTTCCAATAAAACCATTTAGACAAAATTGTCACAAAATTGTCCCTTTGTTTGTGTAGCATATAAAACATACTGGCCCGGATTCTCGTACGAGTTATGCCAGTGTATCTCCAGATATGCCGTCGTAACTCTGAGTCCGAGCCGTCGTATCTATGTGCCTGATTCTTAGAATCAGTTACGCATAGATTTGTATTAGATCCGACCGGCGTAAGTCTCTTACGCCGTCGGATCTTAACTGCATATTTACGCTGGCCGCTAGGGGCGTGTACGCTGATTTACGCCTAGAAATTTGTAAATCAGCTAGATACGCGAATTCACGAACGTACGCCAGGCCGACGCAGTACAGATACGCCGTTTTTGTTAGGCTTTTCCCGGCGTAAAGTTACCCCTGCTATATGAGGCGTACATGAGGCGTACCAATGTTAAGTATGGACGTCGTTCCCGCATCAAATTTTTTAAATTTTACGCCGTTTGCGTAAGTCGTTCGCGAATAGGGCTGGGCGTCATTTACGTTCACGTCTAAAGCATTGGCTTCTTGCGGGTTAATTTGGAGCATGCGCACTGGGATACGTTCACGGACGGCGCATGCTCCGTTCGTAAAAAGCGTAATTTACGTGGGGTTACATAAAATTTACATAACACACGCCCACATCTATCACATTTGAATTAGGCGGGCTTACGCCGGCCTATTTACGATACGCCGCCGCAACTTTCGTTTGAGAATACGGCACTTGCCTGTAAAAGTTGCGGAGGCGTAACGTAAATAGGATACGTTACGCCCGCACAAAGATACGCGATTCTACGTGAATCCGGGCCACTGTCTTTATCAAAACATATATGGCAGTGTTTGCATTTAATGTTATTTAATAGTGAGATACCCTATTATGGTATTTAAATAACTTAGAGCAGGCCTTTTTCAACTTCTGGCTCACAGTGGCTGTCTAAGTTGCCTGAAACCAAAATATGCAGAAGAACTCATATTGTAGAGAAGTATTTTTTACCCATTATTCTTCCTTGTGAGAAAATACAATACATAATTAGTAATATAGCAATGAGAATATCAGAGCATTCTGCTGCACTCTGCTGGCTCTTTAAATGAACCAGAATATTTGGCTAAAAAAGTATATCACAAAAGGAAGCCCTATGATGTTAATACAAGATATATTATCTCTCAAAGCCCCCTTGTTCACTCTTGTTAAGTAAAAGATAAACATAAGTAGCTCAGTGCAAGCAGTTGATCAGTACCAGATACAAACAATATGTATGATTGTTTGTTTTTATTAACATGCCAAAGACTCAAAAGGTCATAGCACTAGAAACAATTATCTCTATGAGAAATACAATGGATCTCAAGTTGTACGCAATGAACCATACACTCCCATTTGGTAAGCAATTTATTTTAGTGCTTTGTATCTACAGCAGCTGAAATATTTATGAATGTGCATAGTGTACTGCAAATTACAGCTACAATATAAATCTAAACAGTTAGTGTACATGTGTATAACAATGTTATAGTACTCACAGGCTTACCATCTGGACCAGGTTGTCCAGGGGAACCAGGAATACCAGGCTGTCCAGGATCTCCCTGTAAAAAGGCAATTGTATGCGTTATTATATTTCAAATTTGTCCCAAATAATAAATAATTATGGAGAAACCAATAAACTGTTTGCAATTTTGTGTTTCCTTTACCATAATAAAGCATAAGTCCCTCTGAATTTATTTCAAATAAACTGATTTCTGGAAGCAATACTCAAAAGGGCAAATGACTAGTCACTAGTATTGACTGTGGTCTCCCTTTCGCTGTTCTTTGCCTATTATATAATCATCTTTCCTTGTTCCGGGCTGTGTTTCTGTATGGCGGCAGCTATTTTGGCAGAGGTTTTGCTTTCTTATATCAGAGCCTCCAGCAAGGAGAAAAGTGGGCAAAAGAGCAGTAACATCACCATATCTGACTTCAAAAATTATTCATCTAGCAGTCAAAGGCAAAAGTGCCTTGGAGATCACACACAGCATATGCAGCTATGAGGCTGTATGGACAAGAGAAGCTAGGTACTCTCCCATAAGAAGTGTACTGCAGTTCTTCAGCAGACGGTACAGTTGTGCACAATTGACATTTCTAAATGTTTCTAAAATGTCCCAATAACATCACAAATCTCCAATTATGGAGTTAAATTTCACCTTAAGTACATTTTAAAGAAAACTTCACTAATGCTGTTTTTACAGCTTGAAACATATACAGAGGTAAACATATGTAAGATAATGACGGCTTGGTTAGAAATGACGGATACAGATACAGTGGCATAGGAACTAGACAGCAGAGAGAAGTGACACTAAGTGCATTGGATTCAGACACCAACACTATAGAAGGAAGTGCTCACATTTAATGTCAAAGGTTTACAACCACTTTAAAGTACATCTAAAGCCAAAACATTGGGCCAGATTCACAGAAGCCGTATTTACTGATACACCGGCGTACTTTCAAATTTGCCGCGTCGTATCTTTAGTTTGAATCCTCAAACCAAGATACGACGGCTTCTGGCTTCGATCCGACACGCGTACGGCTTCGTACGCCTTCGGATCGTAGGTGCAATACTTTGGCGCCCGCTGGGTGGAGTTTGTGTCGTTTTCCGCGTCGGGTATGCTAATTAGCTTTTTCCGTCGATCCACGAAGGTACGAGCGGCCGTCGCATTCTCTTACGTCATCGCTAGTCGGCTTTTCCCGTCGAATAGTTAAAGTTGCTATTTTGTGGCGTATAGATAGACTTGCCATGTTAAAGAATGGCCGTCATCCCCGCGTCGAATTTTGAATTTTTTTTTTGCGTAAGTCGTCCGTGAAAAGGAAAGGACGTAACTCACGTCTACGTTCAAAAAATGACGTCGGTGCGACGTCATTTCGGGCAAAGCACGGCGGGAAATTTCGAAACGGAGCATGCGCATTTCAATCGGCGCGGGGACGTGCTTCATTTAAATGAATCACGCCCCCTACCCGCCCAATTTGAAATACGCGCCGAGAAACATACTACGCCGCCGTAACTTACGGCGCAAAATCTTCCTGGATTCGAAAATGCGCCAGGTAAGATACGGCGGCGTAGCGTATCTCTGATACGCTGCGCCAGGGCAATTCTCTGTGAATCTGGCCCATAGTTTTTAGCTTTGCATAGAATAAGGAAGAGTCAATACTCCTGTGAGTTTTTTATTTTATTTTATCTCATGTAATTTGTGCCCCATTTGTTAGATTTCCCTTCAGATATTGTGAGGAGGAAGGAATGTATCCAAAGTAATACTTCAAGAAGTGTCTCGTTGGAAGAGGTACTCTTTATTCCTGTATTGGTGACAACTCAAAATAATAGATTTTTCCTTAATTTTCAGTTCTTGTGACGATGGACTAATGTAGAAAGTGAATCTCCCCAGCATGTACAGTCATGGCTGAAATTGTTGGCACCCCAGAAATTTTTCCAGAAAATCAAGTATTTCTCACAGAAAAGAATTGCAGTAACACATGTTTTGCCATACACATGTTTATTCCCTTTGTGTGTATTGGAACAAAACAAAAAAAGGAAGGAAAAAAAGCAAATTGGACATAATGTCACACAACACTCCAAAAATGGGTTGGTCAAAATTCTTGGCACCCTTAACTTAATATTTGGTTGCACACCCATGGGACCACTCTTCCTTTGCAAACTGCTCCAGGTCTCACTTATTGGAAGGGCGCCTTTGCCCAACAGCAGTTTTAAGATCTCTCTACAGGTGTTCAATGGGATTTAGATCTTGACTCATTGCTGGCCACTTTAGAACTCTCCAGCACTTTGTTGCCATCCATTTCTGGGTGCTTTTTGACGTATGTTTGGGGTCATTGTCCTGCTGGAAGACCCAAGATCTCGGACGCAAACCCAACTTTCTGACACTGGGCTCTACAGTGCGACCCAAAATCCTTTGGTAAACCTCAGATTTCATGATGTCTTGCACACATTCAAGGCACCCAGTGCCAGCAAAACAACCCCAAAAAATCATTGAACCTCCACCATATTTTATTGTAGGTACTGTGTTCTTTTCTTTGTAGGCCTCATTCCGTTTTCGGTAAACAGTAGAATGATGTGCTTTACGAAAAATCTCTATCTTGGTCTCATCTATCCACACAACATTTTCCCAGAAGGATTTTGGCTTACTCAAGTAAGTTTTGGCAAACTGTAGACTTGCTTTTTTATGTCTCTGTGTCAGCAGTGGGGTCCTCCTGGGTCTCCTGCCATAGCGTTTCATTTCATTTAAATGTCGACGGATAGTTTGCGCTGACACTGATGCTCCTCGAGCCTGCAGGACAGCTTGAATTTCTTTGGAACTTGTTTGGGGCTGCTTTACCACCATCCAGACTATCCTGCGTTGCAACCTTTCATCAATTTTTCTTTTCTGTCCACGCCCAGAGAGATTAGCTACAGTGCCATGGGTTGCAAACTTCTTGATAATGTTGCACACTGTGGACAAAGGCAAATCTAGATCTCTGGAGATGAACTTGTAACCTTGAGATTGTTTATATTTTTCCACAATTTTGGTTCTCAAGTCCTCAGATGGTTCTCTTCTCCTCTTACTTTTGTCCATGCTTAGGCCCCATACACACGAGAGGATTTATCTGCGAATACGGTCCAGCGGACCGTTTCCGCGGATAAATCCTCTCGAGGATTTGTGCAGATTTCCATGCGATGGAGTGTACTCACTATCGCATTGAAATCCGCGCCGAAATCCTCTGGCGATGACGTGTCGCGCCGTCGCCGCGATTATGACGCGGCGACGTGCGCAACGCTGTCATATAAGCAATTCCACGCATGCGTCGAATCATTACGACGCATGCGGGGGATCCCTTCGGACGGATGGATCCGGTGAGTCTATACAGACCAGCGGATCCATCCGTTGGGATGGATTCCAGCGGATAGATTTGATAGCATGTCATCAAATATTTATCTGCTGGAAATCCATCCCAGGGGATAAATATCCGCGGAAACAGATCCGCTGGAGTGTACACACCATAGGATCTATCCGCTGAAACCCATTCGCTGGGATTTTTCAGCGGATGGATTCTATCGTGTGTATGGGGCCTTAGTGTGGCAGACACAGACACACAATGCAAAGGCTAAGTGAACTTCTCTCCTTTTTATCTGCTTTCAGGTGTGATTTTTATATTGCCCACACCTGTTACTTGCCCCAGGTGAGTTTAACCACTTAACCACCAGCCGCCGTCCAAAAACGGCGGCAAGGTGGTTGCTTAACTGGGGGTCGCCGTTCTGAAACGGCGCCCACCAGAAGCAGTAATGCGCGCCGCCTCGGGCGCGCACACAGAAAATTCTGTGCGCGCCGGGTCTATGAGACCCGGCGCTACACAGATCACGGTAACTGACCGACAACCGCGGTCTTTTACCATATGATCGCGCCATCCAATGATGGCGCGATCACAGGTAAACAAACCGGCGTCATTTGATGATGCCGGTTCCTCCCTCCTCTCGCTGTACCGATCGGTACAGTGTGAGAGGAGAGCGCGGATGGCAGCAGCAGTGTGGGATGGATCTGTGACTATTGCAGTCACAGATCCATCCATCCCTGCTCAGCCATCCCTGCATTAACCCCTGCAATACTCTGCCTTCCCTGCGCAATACTCTGCAATGCTCTGCCTTCCCTGCGCAATTACTCTGCAATACCCCCTGCGCAATACTCTGCAATACCCCCGCGCAATACTCTGCAAAACCCCCGCGCAATACTCTGCAAAACCCCCGCGCAATACTCTGCAAAACCCCCGCGCAATACTCTGCAAAACCCCCGTGCAATACTCTGCAATACCCCCACGCAATACTCTGCAATACCCCCGTGCAATACTCTGCAATACCCCCGCGCAATACTCTGCAATACCCCCGCTCAATACTCTGCAATACCCCCGCACAATACTCTGCAATACCCCCCACACAATACACTGCAATACCCCCGCACCAATACTCTGCAATACCCCCGCGCAATACTCTGCAATACCCCCGCGCAATACTCTGCAGTACCCCTTGCGTGATACTCTGCAATACCCCCGCGCAATACTCTGCAATACCCCCGCGCAATACTCTGCAATACCCCCGTGCAATACTCTGCAATACCCCCGCGCAATACTCTGCAATACCCCCGCGCAATACTCTGCAGTACCCCCTGCCAGTACTCTGCAGTACCCCTTGCGCAATACTCTGCAGTACCCCAGCACAATACTCTGCAATACCCCCCGCGCAATACTCTGCAGTACCCCCCGCACAATACTCTGCAATACCCCCCGCACAATACTCTGCAATACCCCCCGCACAATACTCTGCAATACCCCCCACACAATACTCTGCAATACCCCCGCACCATACTCTGCAATACCCCCGCACCAATACTCTGCAATACCCCCCACACAATACTCTGCAATACCCCCCACACAATACTCTGCAATACCCCCCACACAATACTCTGCAATACCCCCCACACAATACTCTGCAATACCCCCCACACAATACTCTGCAATACCCCCCACACAATACTCTGCAATACCCCCGCACCAATACTCTGCAATACCCCCGCACCAATACTCTGCAATACCCCCGCACCATACTCTGCAATACCCCCGCACCAATACTCTGCAATACCCCCGCAGCAATACTTTGCAATACCCCGGCCAATACTTTGCAATACCCCGGCCAATACTCTGCAATACCCAGAAAATACTCTGGGGGAAAAAAATGTGTTTTAACCACTTCCCGCCCACGTCATATGAGGTCCTTGACTTTGTGCAGGGATATCTAAATGATGCCTGCAGCTACAGGCATCATTCAGATATAATTTTTTTCAGCCGGCAATTCTCTACACCATAAGAACGATCATGGCGGCTGTTCCGCCTCTTGATCGTTCTTACGGGAGGCAAAAAGGGACGTCCCCACTCCCTTCTCCCTCCGGTGCTTCTTCTGACTCACCGCTGCGATCGAAGCCAAGGATCGTTTTTTTTCTTGTTTTTTTTCAGGCTTCCCAGCCTAGAGGTGAGATGTGGGGTCTTATTGACCCCATATCTCACTGTAAAGAGGACCTGTCATGCTATATTCCTATTACAAGGGATGTTTCCATTCCTTGTAATTGGAATAAAAGTGATCAAAACATTTATTTTTGGGGAAAAACGTGTCAAACTAAAATAAATAAAGTAAAATGAACGCGTGCTCGTATACAGAAGCGAATGTGTACGTAAGTCCCGCCCACATATGAAAACGGTGTTCAAACCACACATGTGGGGTATCGCTGCGAACGTTAGAGCGAGAGCAATCATTTTGGCCCCAGACCTCCTCTGTAACTAAAAACATGTAACCAGTAAAAACATTTAAAACGTCACCTATGGGGATTTTTAAGTAGCGAAGTTTGGCGCCATTCCACAAGCGTGTGCAATATTGAAGGGTGACATGTTGGGTATCTATTTACTCGGCGTAACTTCGTCTTTCATATTATGCAAAAAGATTGGGCTAACTTTAATGTTTTTTTTTTTAAAAAGCACAAAACTTTTTTTTTTACCAAAAAAATGCGTTCGAAAAATTGCTGTGCAAATACCATGCGCGATAAAAAGTTGCAACGACCGCCATTGTATTCTCTAGGGTCTTTGCTAAAAAAGCATATATAATGTTTTGGGGTTCTATGTAATTTTCTAGCAAATAAATGATGATTTTTACATGTAGGAGAGAAATGTCAGAACTGGTCTGGGTGCTCCAGAACGCCTGATGGTGCTCCCTGCATGTCGGGCCTCTGTATGTGGCCACGCTGTGTAAAAGTCTCACACATGTGGTATCGCCATACTCGGGAGGAATAGCAGAATGTGTTTTGGGGTGTAATTTGTGGTATGCATATGCTGTGTGTGAGAAATAACCTGCTAATATGAAACTTTTGTGGAAAAAAAATAAAAATAAAAAAAACCTTGATTTTGCAAAGAATTGTGGGAAAAAATGACAACTTCAAAAAACTCACCATGCCTCTTTCTAAATACCTTGGAATGTCTTCTTTCCAAAAAGGGGTCATTTAGGGGGTATTTGTACTTTTCTGGCATGTTAGGGTCTCAAGAAATGAGAGAGGCTGTCAGTACATCAGATGTGATCAAATTGATCAATTTTCAGTAATTGGTACCATAGCTTGTAGACCTTATAACTTTCACCCAGACTAAATAATATCCAAATTTTTTTTTTTTAACCAAAGATATGTAGCAGTATACATTTTAGGCCAAATTTATGAAGAAAAATCCATTTTTTGCAAAATGTTATAATAGAAATGAAGAAAAATTCATTTTTTTACAAAATTTTCGTTCTTTTTTCATTTATAGCGAAAAAAATAAAAAACGCAGAGGTGATCAAATACCACCAAAAGAAAGCTCTATTTGTGGGAAAAAAAGGACAAAAATTTCATTTGGTTACAGTGTTGTATGACTGAGTTATTGTCATTCAAAATGTGAGAGCACCGAAAGCTGAAAATTGGTCTGGTTATTAAGTGGGTTTAAGTGCCCAGTTGTCAAGTGGTTAAAGGAGCATCACATGCTTGAAACAATCTTATTTATCCACAAGAATTTTGACCAGCCCATTTTTGGAGTTTTGTGTGACATTATGTCCAATTTGCTTTTTTTCCTCCCTTTTTTTGTTTTGTTCCAATACACACAATGGGAATAAACATGTGTATATGACTGTATATGTAATAGCCAGTAATAGAAAAAGGGCATCCCCATGTACTCTAACCAAAACTTAATAAAACATTTTGGCTTTAAATACAATTTATAATTGTTTTTAACTACATAACTTTATTTGGTATTGAATGAAGGCCATACCCTATGATTCCACCTTTTCAGAAGCAGTATGATCTTCTGCATTGGCAAGCACAAATCTATATTTGCATAAATTATTATGTTAATTATTATTATTCTTAATAATATTATTATTATTATTCAGGATTTATATAGTGCCAACAGTTTGTGCAGTGCTTTACAAAATGAAGGCATACAGCACAGTCACAATGCAGTTTAACACCAGCTTGTGTTTGCTTCTCTAGCAGACACTAAGAACATCCTTAGCCGTAATATGTTATTAGAGTTAAAATGGTCAAATAGCTGTCAGAATGAGGAATTAAATTATTCCTTTTATTTTTCATACAACTACCATTAGTACCTTAATCTATCTAAATACCGGCCCCTTTAATGTTCTACATGGCTGTAATCAAACTGGGAAAGGAAGGGAGGAAGGAATATTACTGTATCTCCCTCTTGGACATGTGTACAGGAAGTGATAGACAAACCATTACCTTATAGTATGCTGCTAATTGTTTATCCAGTCAACAGGTTGAAGACTGGCGAAGGTAAAACTGAGATCACCAACTTATCTATACTGTCTGGGAGAGGTGTCTAGATCAGCTCTACTCCAATCCTCAAGGCACCCCAACAGGTCATGTTTTCAGGGTTTCCCTCATATGAAACTGCTGTGGTAATTATTAAGGCATTGAAACTGATCAAATCACCTGTGCAAAACAATGGAAAGCCTGAAAACATGAGATATTGGGGCTCCTTGAGAACTGCAGTTGAGAAACACTGGTGTAGATCACTAGAACACTTGAACATGTAAATCTTGTTTTGAGTTCCATAATGGAAAGCCTGAAAACATGAGATATTGAGGCGCCTTGAAAACTGCAGTTGAGAAACACTGGTGTAGATCACTAGAACACTTGAACATGTAAATCTCGTTTTTAATTCCTCATATAGTTCTTGAATTGCTACTAATGCTGATGCTGTGCTTGATTGATTGGATCTCAATTACCATACAAACCCACCCAATCACATCCACCGCCTAAGCTCTGCTTGTACTAGACATTCTCACTCTTCATGGCCCTCTCCTTTTACTGCCCACACACCCAGAACATCACTAAAAAAAAATTGTTCCAAACCATCAGTGAATAAAAGGACTGATCATGGCTGCGATTGGAAGATCATGTTAGACATTCATAATATAAAAATTACATATCAAGTGCTGATTAGGACCTTGGAGACTATTTCTAAATCTATGTTATCCAGGATATTTGTTAATTAAAGACATTGTGGTTATTTGAGATGTGCTATCTTCAATAATCAACTCCAACAATGAATGGCTAATGCTATTCAAATGTCATAAGTCCATTTCATTCAAGCTGAACCCAGCAAAAATGGTCTTGTTTGCAAAATCCTAGCCGATCTTCCTCAGATTATACTGTATATTACTTCATGCATCACAGGGATGTGCTAATCATTGTACAGGGGAGGAGGCTTCACTTAGCTAAATGTTTGACAGCACAGTTACCTGTACAAATAGCCAAACTCTTTGCAAAAAAAGCAAAAGGTACAAGGGACATGCATCAATGAGACTACAATGGCTTGTAAGCTCTAACAAGCAGGGCCCTCTGATTCCTACTGAATTTAAGTGTATTGTAATTGTACTCTCTAAAAATGTAAATCGCTGCGTAAACTGTCGGCGCTATATAAATTCTGTATAATAATACTTCTTTACTTCACTTTACTAGGACTCCCAGAAGACCCTCTGATGAATTTTAGGAATGTGCCAGGCCTACTTTAGTACAAAAATATCTGAATTAAGGGGGTAATCCACAAAGATCCGGCGTAACTTAATTGTTCCCATTTAAGTTACACTGCCTTAAAATTTCTACCTAAGTGCCCGATCCACAAAGCATTTTCCCGACGTGCATAGCGCGAAATTACATTACGCCGAGCTTTGTGGATTGCGACGGGTCAATAAAGTTGCGTCTGGAAAAAAAAAAAGATACGGCGCGAAAAAAAAAATTCAAAACAAAAAAAAAATTGCGTCGCTGGACAGAAGGGTCTGCTTTTACATGGTGTAAACAGTTTACACTTTGTAAAAGCTGCCCTAATTTTGCGTTTGCAAACTAAAACTTACGGAGAAAAAACGAAGCTGAAAAGCTTTGTGGATCTCCGTAAGTGCTAATTTGCATACCCGAGGTGGCATTTCGACACAAAATGCCCCCAGCGGCGGATGCGGTACTGCATCCTAAGATCCGGCAGTGTAAGTCCCTTACACATGCCGGATCTTCTGCCTAACTATGGAAAACTGATTCTGTGGATCAGTTCCATAGTTAGAAACAGGGATACGACGGAGTAACAGCAGTTACGCCGGCGTATCCCTTTTGAGGATCTGGCCCTAAAATCCTTTAGATGGTATCTTAGTGAATGCAATATACAGGGATATTGGAAATGGTAGTGACATAAATACACACACACACACACACGTTAAACTTGATGAACTGGTGTCTTTATTCAATCTTACTAACTATGTAACACAAGGGAAAGTATTTTTCACTCACTGGGAGGTACCGTACCTTTAATTTGCAATACTAAACTATATTTTCCCATCTCTACTTGATCACTTGACACACTTATGAATTGCTACCATGTATAGAAATTCGCACAAATATTCAGTGATAAAGTTCTACTTACTTTAAGTCCAGGAGGTCCTTTTTCCCCAGGAGGACAAACACAGGGAGCAGGTGTTGAGCCAACATCACTTGGACCATTCAAACACTGGGAAGAGAGTGAGGAAAAATATATTTCCAAATGAATATTTCAGCTTTTTCAGGTTTCATATTTTAAAACTTATTGTGCTTGGTTCTTTTATGAAATGTTCCTATTTTTGTCAGTGTTTAAATATAATCTGCAGTTGTTACTCTGCATGACTACGCTTGCGTTGCACATAAATCATACTGAAAAGCAGCAATAATGGACTCCTTACATGTTCAGACAATGCTAACAACTATAACACACACACCATCTTATAAATGATATTGGTTTACCACTGCAAACAATAAATAACACTGTCTAATAAATAATAGAAAAATAATGAGGAACATTGATAGTATAATAAATACTGTTTTTTTAAACAGAAACTTAATATGGGATCATTTTGGAAACAAATAAAAGTTACTTCCTTACTTCATATTCCATTGAAGTGTCCTGTGAATCTCAGCACTTTCTAACACTTCATTAAGGAGAGACAGAGAGATTTTTCCAAGCTCTTAATAATCTTTTAGGCTCATTGGCAAACTGTACATGAGCACTCCTTAAAAGCTTACTTTCCCTCTATTTAGTTGTAATAATCAACAATCTCACTTTAAAATTAGGGACAAGGTTGGAGAGGGGTATGCTGTCCACTCTCAGCTCGAAGAAGTAATTTAAAAACAAAACAATATAGAATTCGGCAGATTCCTCGATGGTGTTATTACCTGTTTGGAGAGTGTAGGTTGACTAAGGGCAATATGGAACGTCATTCATTTTTAGAAGGACTATAGACATGCTAATGAAGGACATGTTTAAAGAACTATCATAATCACACTGATTAAAATCTCTCACATGGCTTGTGACATCTTAATAACTGCAAATTATCCTATAAGACCCCTTTCTTGTTTGGTCTATTTCAAGCAACAGCAAATATTATTGAAGCTTTATAAAGTTAATTCCCCAATTAAAACACTGCTATTTTAACCGCCGACGCTATGGGCGGATTTGTGGCGCATTTCGGCCGCTAGCAGTGTGCATTTAGCCCCTGCCAGTGGCCGAGAAAAGGTTAAAACCGCCCGCAATGTGCTGCATTGCTCTCAATCGGCAGCATCGGTGAAGGCACGGTAAACACACCGCTCCTTCACCGCTCCAAAGATGCAGCTAGCAGGACTTTTTTTACCGTCCTGCTAGCGCAATGCTCCAGTGTAAAAGCCCTCTGGCTTTCACACTGGAGACAATAGAGCAGCACTTTTAGGGCGGATTGCAGGCACTATTTTTAACGCTAGAGCGCCTGCAATGCGCCCTCAGTGTGAAAGGGGTCTAAGAGGAGATGTCCACATTCTGAACCAATAGAAGGGGAGTGGGGCTGTTAGTGTGCCATTGTATTGTGGTCCTAAATCTAGGACACATTATCCAAGGAAGACCAACAATCCTATTAAAGGGATTTAATCTAGAGTTTGCACACCCATCATAGAACATTTTCTCACCACTTCATCTCATGGTATCCACATATCATATCTTGGTAATCTACAGATAAACTTTCTTAGATACTCAACTGACTCAAGTTATTAATAAAATTACTCAGTACACAATAGGTATGTATCCCTGTATATGGGAGTTTTAAAATCGAATAATAAGGATGCTCTTCAATCTTATTTTGCTGGTAAGTCCAATATCATTTCAAGCAACAGCAAATATCGTTGAAACTTCATAAACACTAGATAATGAAAATACCAATAATATTAATAATAATAATTCTAGTAGCTGTGCAAAGATTTCAAGAAATCATCATTAAAAAGCAGCTGTGCAAAGGTCTCAAGAAATTGTCATTAAAAAGCATTTTCCAAAAAACTTAAATCTGAACAAGGAATGCTCATAATTAGAGGATTTGGATTTGTACAGCTTCCCGACATGCAATCACACAGCACTGGTCTCAAGTGGATTAGGACAGACAGAACTCTCTGTAAGGAAGAAGTACATTCTATCACTCTAATGTCATAAGACATTCTTGTGTATATGGCTAACTATAACAACACATTCATGAAAACTAAACATTTGTCTCTGTAGCCAATGAAAAAAGCCAACAATAGGTGACATTGGCTGAAGATAAATCCAGTTTCCAGCAGTACGATCTGACCCTGTATTTGCATCTATCTTTGCTGGAAACAAGCTATTCCTGACCACCACTAGAAGGTGTGTTTGGAGAAGGGAAATGTGCTTCTTTAGGCCAAAAGCATATTATTGAGCACACATCATGATGTACTGTATTCAGAACAAGGGGGCTGCAAGAAACATTGCTACCAGGGATGGACTGGCCATTGGGACTACAGGGAGTTTCCCGGTGGGCGATAGCTCAGTGGGCCGGCTTCAGTGACAGCGGACCGCCACCCCCCTCCGCTCCTCTGTCTCTCCATTCCCACAGCACTCACCTCCTCTCCCCACAGTGGTCACCTAGGGGGAGCAAAGAAGCAGGGGGAGGACCAGAGGAGCAGGGGGGGTAGCAGAGGAGCATGGGGGAGAGGAGAGACAGCTGACTCAACAGCTATGGCCTGGGAGTTTCTCACTTCTGCCTAATCTTGTCCAATAAGGGGGGGCACCAAACTGATTCTGTGCCCTGGGTAAAATGTCTAGCTTCCCCACTGGTACTGCCTATAAGAGTACCAGTAGCAGCCATTCTACTCTAATTAAGTAGAACGGTTAGTGGCTAGTGAAGGGAAAGAGGGGGCTTGGGTGGCCAGGGGGGGAGTCGGTGCGGGAGTTGTCCGGCCGCCATGGGAGAGACCTGTCAAAGTGGGCCAGTCTGCATTAAGTCCAGGGCCAAATTTTTGTCCCAGTCCAGCCCTGATTGCTATAGAGATAATTTCACAGTCTGTACTGAATTGCATTCATATGCTTCCAGATGTGTGCTTTCTGACACAGAAAGCCATGTGACCTAAATTTTTAAATCGCATTGGGCTCATCCAAAATTACTGTTAAATGATCTTTATTCTAGTTTGCTAGCTCAATAAATTGAACCTGACATGTGTATACAACTGCAATTTATCATTTTCGGAAATGCAGTCTGTATACATGAATTGATGCACATCTGCACTCATACCAAACCAGAAATGCATCCAATAATTCATGTGCAATGACCCAAAACATTTTTGGATTAATTCCAGAAAGTTTCTTTCTTGATAAAAAGTTGTTATCAGAACACGATAATATGAATATATTGAGTGCAGCAAAAAAATCCTTTAAATGCTTTTTTTTTACCTGTAATGTTTCTGTCCTTTCAGTGTCAAGTAAAAATATTATCATATTACCTTGTTACTGCCTGAAGTAAGAAATAACATACCTCCCCATTCTGCAACAGAGAGAAGCAAAAAAACATTATTGTGTATAAAGTATATATACATTACCATTTTACACTTTATTGCTGAATGATCTGGTAACTGAAACAGTGAAAAAATACATAAAATAAGAGCAAATGTAAGAAGAACCATGATAGAACAGCAAGTTAAATTGGTAAAGTGTGGAAAATGGCCCTGCCCTCCCAGCACACACAGGTGATTGTCAGCCACTGTTTTGCATGTTGTTTATGAGACTGTGTGGATGAAGGTGTGTCCATTCCCTCCACTCAGGTCTCAGATTATACTCGGCTATCCTCTCTATGCCGTGCAGTGTGTGATGTTAAATCCCCACTCTGCCTTTTGAAGCTGAGGAAAAGCCTTTGATATGTGTGCTTTAGGAGACTATAGAGGAGAGAGGGCTGCAGATAAACAGATAAACAGATATATTTTATGTTTGTTTATTCTGTGTATCACCTGAGGCCAGTCACTATACTTTACAACCACTTTAAACGGTCATATGACAAAGGTTCTTAAGGCCAGAAAATAATTGTTAGCTCCAGTACATAACAGAGCAACTAAAGAAAATGTGCTGCTAATACTATCCTGAAATAATTGAGAGGATGTAAAAAGTTAACATGATTTACCCTACATCCCAGCTTTACATAATTCTTTGAAGACAGGATCATTTAGACAAATGTACTTATTTGTTTTAAAGGATAAGTTCACCTATGGCAACATGTTCCACCTGTTTTTAGCATGTAGCATGCTCTCACTCCTGCAGCCACTGCCCACCCCACTGCCTCTAGTGACAGCATGCCGAGGATCTTCTCCCTGATCGCTGTCACTATTTAAAAAAAAAAGTGGCCAAGTGGCGCTCCACCCACTCAGCTGCATCATTCATGCACAGTTCTGTGAATGGGAAACTACAAGTATTGTCAGCCTTTGCAGCAGTCCGCTTGTAGTTATCAATGAACTAGCATGGTGCTGTTGAGTGCTCATTGTCTCTTCCTGCTAGTGTGTATCTGCCTGTCCATATAAAGTACGAGAAGACAGATACATTGACAAGTCCTGCCTGGCATCCAAGCTCTGCTGATTGCGGGGGCAATTCTTTACAACCCCAAGTAAAATAATTTATAAATGCACATTTTTTTACCTGCAAAAAGATGTGCATTTATTATTAGAATTTTTCTTTTAAAAGGTGAACTGAAAGGGTCTGTAAAGGTCCGTCTTTTATTTTCTAAATTGGTTCCTTTAAGCTAGTGCATTGTTGGTTCACATACCTATTCCTTTGATTTCCCTTCTAAATGTTTTTTTCTTTGTTTGAATTTCTCACTTCATGTTCCTCACTTCTCCTCAGTAAGCTTTCCACCATCATCCGAGCGGTGGAAAGTCATTTAGAACAGCTTACTGAACACCTTACTGAGGAGGAACAGGAAGTGAGAAATTCAGACAAAGAAAACAAAGAAAAAAACATTTAGAAGGGAAATTGAAGGAAAAGTTAAGTGAATAAACAATGCACTAGCTTAAAGTAACCTATTTAGAAAATAAAAAATGAACCTTTACAACCCCTTTGACACACACATGAGCAGTGCGCACCCAGCTGTGAAGCCACAGCCGGGCGCCCACAGTTAGAATGCCGGCACCTTAGAGAGGAGGGGGGGGAGAAGCGAGGCTCCGTGCACTCGCATCGCTGGACCGTGGGACAGGTGAGTGTCTGAATATTAAAAGTCAGCAGTTACACTTTTTGTAGCTGCTGACTTTTAAATGGGTGGAACTCTGCTTCAAGCCTCTTGATAGTAAGAATGTAGCACTTATTTGTACATGCAATACATATATGACCATCACCAATGTGATAAGAATGTGATAACACTTTATTTATTTATTTTCTCCCTGAAGCCCGCCACCCCTGCTCGGAATCTTCACTAAGAAAACCCCATGTGCTCGCATCTTCTACCATAGCCTACAGTCTCCCAGATATAATGCATTAGGTACTACTCTCCTCTATCAGGGAGCCTCATTGCTGTCCCCAAATTTAACGATTGGGGATATCACAGAGGTTCCAGGCTGAACCCCTCTTCCTCTCCTCCCCCATCCTCCCAAATTTTGCACCCCTGCAGTTAACGTGCCCTAAGCCTAAGCCCATATCGTACTTACTCACCTCGATATAACCATAATATATAAAATGATACTGCCTTTATCCCAAAGACCCTGAAAATGTCACTCTCACTTCTATGCGGAAATATTTTGTTCCTTTATTGTCTTCCCCTCACGGTGCAGTTTTCTCCCAGTTGGGGTGCCTAAGGGTGCTAGACAATTCCCTGGATCATACTCTCAGCCCTTGGAAAGTCTTGCGATATTCACAGTTACCAGTAGGGATGAGCTTCGAGTTCGAGTCGAACATAAGTTCGGCGAACAGCGAACAACTTGAGGTGTTCGCGGCAAATTCGAAAAGCCACGGAACACCCTGTAAAAGTCTATGTGGAAAATCTAAAGTGCTAATTTTAAAGGCTAATATGCAAGTTATTGTCCTAAAAAGTGTTTGGGGACCTGGGTCCTGCCCCAGGGGACATGTATCAATGCAAAAAAAAGTTGTAAAATTGGCAGTTTTTTCAGGAGCAGTGAATTTAATAATGCTTAAAATGAAACAATAAAAGTGAAATATTCCTTTAAATTTCATACCTAGTGTATAGTATGTCTGTGAAGTAGTGCATGTTTCCCGTGCTTAGAACTGTCCCTGCACAAAGTGTTATTTCTGAAGGAAAAAAAGTAATTTAAAATCATTCGCGGCTATAATGAATTGCGTGGGGGTACCCCCAAATTCAATTACCAGGCCCTTCAGGTCTGGTATGGATATTAAGGGGAACCCCGCCGTCAAATAAAAAAAAAATGACATGGGGTTCCCCCAAAAATGCACACCAGACCCCTTTTCCGAGCACGCAACCTGGCAGGCCGCAGGAAAAGAGGGGGGAAGAGAGAGCGCCCCCCTCCTGAACCGTACCAGGCCACATGCCCTCAACATTGGGAGGATGCTTTGGGGGTCTGTGACCCCTCAAAGCACCATGTCCCCATGTTTATGGGGACAAGGGCCTCATCCCCACAACCCTTGCCCGGTGGTTGTGGGGGTCTGCGGGCGGGGGGCTTATCGGAAACTGGAAAACCCATTTAACAAAGGGAACCCCGAGATCCCGGCCCCCCTATGTGAATTGGTAATGGGGTACATTTTACCTCTATCATTTCACTAAGGAAGTGTAAAGAGTTAAAAAAAAACACACACACCGTGGAGAAAGTTCTTTATTAAAAAAAAAAATATCCAGCGGTGGTAATCCACTCTCGGGCTCCGCTCCAACGCTGTAGGTATCCTGCGACAGATGATTTCCTCTCCGCCGGGGTCCAGAGATGAGAAGATCTCTTCATCCAGGTCCGGGATCCAGCGCACGCATCGCTGCCTGTCTCCACCGGAGACAGCCCGGCGAATGACGCGGGCTTCAGCCAGTGACAGCTCTTATGTAGTGAGGGTGGGGTCACCTGTCACATGACCCCGCCCCCTTTGACGCACCCGTCACATCACTGGGGAAGCCTGGGTTCTCCCTTGCGTCAGAGGGGGATGGGGTCACGTGACGGGTGGCCCCGTCCTCACTACATAAGAGTTGTCACTGGCTGAAGCACGCGTCATTCTTTTTTCTTTATTTGACGTTAGGGGTCAATATTGACGTCAGGGGTTAATATCCATACCAGACCAGAAAGGCCTGGTAATTGAATTTGGGGGGACCCCCACGCTTTTTTTTTTACATAGTTAGTTACATAGTTAGTCAGGTTGAAAAAAGACACAAGTCCATCCAGTCCAACCACAAAAAATAAACAAATAAAATAAAAAACACAGTACAATCCCATACACCCAACTTAATACCCACAGTTGATCCAGAGGAAGGCAAAAAAAACAGGAGAGCATGATTCAATTTGCTACAGCAGAGGAAAAAATTCCTTCCTGATTCCCCGAGAGGCAATCGGATTTACCCTGGATCAACTTTACCTACAAATCTTAGTACTCAGTTATATTCTGTACATTTAGGAAAGTATCCAGACCTTTTTTATTAATGACTTTTTCTGAATTGTCGGGAGCCGACAATTCATTATAGCCGCGGGTGATTTTAAATGACTTTTTTTCCTTCAGAAATTACACTTTGTGCAGGGACAGTTCTAAGCACGGGAAACATGCGCTACTTAACAAGCATACTATACACCCCCCTAGGTATGAAATTTAAAGGAATATTTCACTTTTATTGTTTCACTTTAAGCATTATTAAATTCACTGCTCCCGAAAAAACGTCCGTTTATAAAACTTTGTTTTTTGTATTGATACATGTCCCCTGGGGCAGGACCCAGGTCCCCAAAACTTTTTAAGACAATAACTTTCATATTAGCCTTTAAAATTAGCACTTTAGATTTCAAACGTTTGAGTCCCATAGACTTTAACCGTGTTCTAAAGTTCACACAAACTTTTGGTCTGTTCGCAGGTTCTGGTGCAAACCAAACGGGGGGGTGTTCGGCTCATCCCTAGTCACCAGTTTACTACAAACTTGTCACCTACACCTTTCCACTTGCTTTTACTGATTGTAAGTTATACTTATTCTTTCTGTACAAAAAATTATGGTGATAACTGCGCTAATCACTATACGTTATGCCAATTCAAATTAATATTGTTACCACTTTGTGCTCTGTACACCTTTTAAAACTTCAATAAAATGTTAATCAAGGAAAAAAATTAAGAATCTGATAACACAAAGTCATGTAAAGTATACTGTGACCCAATGATCCAAATAAGTCCAACAACACACTAATATAAAAACAAATCCCAAATCATTCAGAAGCATTAGAAGAGCAAACCAAATGTAGCAAACATTCCATTTTCTTGGAAAACATATAACAACAGCATTATCTTATTAGGGATGAGCCAACAGTTTAATCTGAACCTAGATTTGCACCAAACTTTGGCAGTTCTGATATTTGGATGAACGCCCAAATGTTTGCCTAATTCACCCCATTTCAGCCAAAGTCGAGCATCATATAGAAGGCTCTACCACTTTGTTGTATTACAGTCTCTTGTTATCAATGGTTCCTAAGGAAGTAGGCGTGACACATTGGCTTTCATGGCCAGTAATCCCAAGCCATGTAAGCAAAGAACTGGGGATCACAGTGACATCAAATATCGTCACCGAAGTTGAAAATATAGTAGTGCTCTTCAAACTCTGTGGTTCACCATAAAAACAAAAAGCAAATCACTAGTGCACATAGCCTGAAGTAAAGCGAGTTTGCTGGTGGCTTTTATTTTGACTGAAGTTCTATTTATGTGAACACTGGTAGAGTCTAGACAATAGCAAAAATTACCTTTCATGTTTATATTTAGAAAATCATGCTCTAGCTTTCAAACGATATAGAAACAGTAAAACAAAAGATTCTACTTAATAAAAAATATCTTACTCATAATAATACTATGCAGAAAATTGAATCAAAACATCATGGCCCAGATTCACAGAGAGCAAGGCGCACATTACGCCGCCGTAGAGTAACCACCGTACGCTACGCCAACGCAGCGCAGAGAGGCAAGCATTGCATTCAGCAAGCCATGGCTCCCAACGCTGCGCCAGCGTGGCGTGGGTTTCGAAGGCATACGTCAGCGTAGGTGGAAGTGGGCGTAACCCCATGCAAATGATAGGCCGAGCGCCAGATAGGTACGTATCACGAACTGAGCATGTGCCGTGACATGGACGCACCCCCATGCGCCTGCTCACAACCACGCCGGCAAAACTGCCTAAGCTACGCCGGATCACTGTGTACGCCGTGAACATAACTTGCGCCCATCCAGACACACGTCCAACGCACAATACCCCGGATTGTGTTCCCTGGTGCAGACCTGAGCATGTCTGTTGCTGGGTTGCACCTCCTTTTTGTGGAATAACTTTACGCCGGACGTACAACTTACGCCCATCTCACGTAGCATGCGCCGGGCACACGCACGTTTGTGAATCGCCGAATTTCCCTAATTTGCATATTTGAATGGCTAATCAATGGGAGCGCCACCATGCGTCCAGCCTAAATGTGCGCCCACCCTACGCCGGCGTAGGCAAGTTACGTCGGCGGAGTGAAGCCTGTTTTTAGGCGCATATTAGTTTGTGGGTCTGGCTCACAGATACGACGGCGCACATTTGCACTTACGTCGGCGTAACTTGTTATACGTCAGCAAAAGTGCTTTGTGAATCTGGGCCCAAGCTTCTATGTTTCTGAAAGTAAGGCAAACATAATAAAATTGCAGGTTAAAAATTGTTACTGGTTAGAATCCAGATGCATCAAAATATCATAATATTTTGTTGAAAGCCAACTGTATCTGAACAAATGTGAAGGCTAATCTTCTATTCTATACTTGCCATTTTGTTGGATATAGGCATTCATATTATGTCTCCAGCTTTGGCATGCACCCTGCTTCTAAATGATGAACATAAAAATTGATTTTATGCATTTTCATAACAATATAAAATAAACATGCTCTTACAATTCCAGGAATCTCACAAGCTGTCTCACGTTTGTTCATTTCTGGATCACAATATATTCTCAGCTTTTGAAGTGTAAACTGTAAAACACAAAAATTACATTGAATATTTAAATTTTGTTTTTTAATGTAATTTTTTTTTAGAGAAATCGCTGTCAGTGAGCAATAGGGATAGGTCGAACATCCCCAAACAGGGAAAAAGTTATAGCGAACATGCAAACCCTATTGTTTGAAGTGAAGTGTTCATTTTAAAGGCTTATATTTTAAGCAATAGTTTTTTTCAGGAACAGTGATTTTAATAATGCTTAAAGTGAAACAATAAAAATGAAATATTCCTTTAAATATCATACCTGGGGGGGTTCCCCTTAGTCTGTCTGTAAAGTATCTGTGCGATGTGTAGAACAGTGCCACAGCAATAATGAAATTTCTAAAGAAGAAAATGTAATTTAAACTTGCTTGCGGGTGTAATGTATTGCCGGCTCCTGGCAATATAGGTGAAAAATCTAGGAAAGAAATGGCATAGGGTTTCCCCCCCAGTCCATACCAGGCCCTTTGGGTCTGGTATAGATATTAAGTGGAACTCCATGCCAAAATTTAAAAAAAATTGCCGTAGGGTCCCCCCAAAATACATACCAGACCCTTATCCGAGCATGCAGCCTGGAAGGACCTTGATGGGGCCTTGATGGACCTCTTCCCAACAATCCTATGTGAATTGGTATTGGGTACTTTGTACCCCTACTCATTCACCAAAAAAAGTGCAAAAAGTAAAAACAGACAATTTTTGACAATTCCTTTATTAAAAAAGGAAAAAAGAAAAAGTGTCCCACGATGTCCATCCATCTTCAATCACGCCACCTAACAAACCCGAAAAATAGAAAAAACTCTTCCTCTATAGAACGCCTCCTGTTAACTGCTGTCTTTTCACTTTGACAGCCCTTATATAGGCCACCCGCTGAAGTAACCGGATGACCCCGCCCCCTCTGACCTCACATGGCGTCAGAAGGTCTCCCATCGAGGTGGAGGTTTTTTCATTTTCTCACATTTTCGGGTACGCCGGGTGGCGTGATTAAAGATGCATGGACATCGCAAGCTCCTTTTTTTTTCTTTATTAATAAAGGAAATGTCAAAAACTTTTTGTTGTGGTTTTAACTTTTTGACACTTTTTAGTGAATAGGTAGGGGTACAATGTACCCCTACCCATTCATAGAGGGGGATCTGGGGGCCCTCTTGTTAAAGGGCGCTTTCAGATTCTGATAAGCCCCCTGCACGCAAACCCCGACAATCACCGGCCAGGGTTGTCAGGAAGAGGCTCTTGTCCCCATAAACATGAGGACAAAGTGCAAAGCACCCTCCCCATGTTGAGGGCAAGTTGGCTGGTATGGTTCAGGAGGGGGGCACTCGCTCGTCCCCCTCCTTTCCTGTTGTTTTCTATATGTGTTCTCCTTAATCACTTCAATACACTGTATTATATACTCTGCACTGCACTTTATACCCTGCACTGTATTATATATACTACACTGACTGCACTATATATTCTCCACTGTATAATATATACTACACTTTGCACTACATTTTCTGAACTGTATTATATATACACTAGACTACCTGCACTATATACTCTAAACTGTATAATATATACTACACTAACCGCACTATATACTCTGTGATGTATTTTATATATATACTACACTGACTGAATGCACACTACATTAACTACCTACCTAATCTCCATTCATTTACTATATACGGCCGCCATGTAAGCAGCAGCCTTATATATTAATGTTTTGATGGATAGATACCAGTCTGGAAGAATTGGCATTCCTAGAAAAGCAGCATTTGCATGCATGCTGCACTGTGTAACATCCATATTAATTATTATACAAGATTTATATAACACCAATACTTTACGCAGTGCTTAACAAAATGTTATGCTGAGCATCCATGACTGAAAGAACTAAACTCCAATAAATGAAAGGGGCAGCCCAGGGACAATAAATCTAGGTAGAAAAGGTAGAAAAGGGCTGGATGATATTGATTGTCTTCCAGCAAGGAAAAGAGGTGAGCACTATCTGACTTGCTGCAGAATATAATGGCCAGCGTGAGAATCTCACATTGTGTAGTGAAATCAGAGTCGGTAATTTCAGTACAGGAGAGGGACCTGCACAACTGTAGGTAAAGACAAAGTCCTGCTTTAAATCAAGTCATTTCTGGCCTCTCTTATAATAAATGGTCACAACCCTCACAATGACTATCGTCCCATTAATTAGCTGCACAATTTTCAGAATGCAATGTTGCTCATGATAGTGGTCCTTTAAATGAACCACCACAGTGTTTTGCTTTGTAATAAATATATGTTTTTGCCCTGTGTGGTTTGAAATGTGCACAAAAACATAAGGATGTTTTCAGAACACACTTCATCCTGCCAAAATGTTTTCCCTGTGCTTTCAGGGGCCTCTGCATTTTACTCACTGATAAGGGTAAGTATGTTCACAGTCCTAAAAATAAAATGCAGACTAGAAATGGCTAAGCAGAACATTACAGAATATGGCAAGAAAAACTGTTACAGAAAGAAAAGTTCTAAACAACTTGCATATCATAAATATACAATGAACAAGACATTTATATTCAGTTTTGAAGATGCCTAAGTCTTCATCCATTGTGGATCTATAGCGTGAATGAACATAATTTATATTGCTCAGCAGCTGCTTTTCATTTCTGAACATATCTGGTATAAATCCATGTTCTCGGACAGTAAACTAAGCATACTGAGCAGCAATGTGTAAGAAGTGAGCTATGTAATGTAATACAATAACCAAAGCATTGCATAAGTGAAAATGTAAGGGTATTTGCAGCAATGTCTTTTATAGATAGTTGCTGATTAGGAACAGATAAATTAAATAGATAGCAATAAATTGTCCCACAAGGAATGTTCAACATGGTGATTCGTAAATTGTCATTTTAAATGTGTTTTACAAGGCAGACATGTAGTAGCAGTAGTTCAACGATAGTTTAATTATGCAGATTTTTTTTCTAAAAATTAACCTCAATTCAAAGTTATTTTATGGAAAATCATCACTGTTAACAATATTTTAACTACACAATAACAATTGTAGTATGGACTTGTTCATATGAGCTTGCATGCTAAAACACACAAGGACTGGTGTGGAGCAGGTAGCAGGAACAGGTACTGTATGATAACCTGATAATCTTGTGCAGTGAGTTGTGCAGCATAGAAATGCAGCATGTCTGCATTTCTTCACACAAAACATACTGCAACCTATCTCAATGTAATTAAAGTATAAAGTGTAGCGCTGGGAATGAGAAAATATGAAGCAAACCATCAATGCATAATGACATAAGTGAAACCTTGGGAAAATATGGCTATTCCCAATGTGCACAGAAAACTATATTACTAGGCCCTGTTCGGATATGAGCAGTGTATATAGTCTTAAATATACTTATATTAGGTGAAAAAAACAGCACAAATGCAGTGAAAATCCAAACAACACCAAAAATAGTGTATCTTAACCACTGTGAGATAAAGCAATCTACATGAAATAAATTGCCAAAGTTATGAGCACTAGACAGTTCAACAGTAAATATCCAAGTGGGGGAGACTTGTCCAAAGTCGCACTGTACTTGGTACTTCAAGTGATGTATACTTTGTGTGCTATAGAAAGTGTCACCCAGAGGTGCCTTCACCTTTGGGCAGGGGGAGAGAAATTAATACTCTTACCCTCCGGAGTGGACCCAACTCACCATACGGTGGTGGATCACCAGTGCTTATTCACACCAAGGGCACGTAAGGACTGGATCTACAGAACACCTAATTTTCTCCTCTGGAAACAGACCTCAAAATCCGATCAGCTGTTGAACCGTCAGGATCTAGAATACCGGAACCGAATGTGCCAGGCTAGGCCTCAGCCAAACTTGTATGAAGCAGCAGCAGCAGACATCCCCGGACAGAAAATGTAGTGTAGCACTTACTTTACCTCTCCCTCTCCTCTTTCACTTTGTCTTTTACATTTCAGGCAACTCATCAGAGCTAAGGGAGTATTAGATCCAAGGCAGTCTCTGCAAGCTGCTGGCTTCTACATTTTGCTGCTTCATACAAGTTTGGCGGAGTCCTAGCCTGGCACATTCGGTTCCGGTATTCCAGATCCTGACGGTTCAACAGCTGATCGGATATTGAGGTCTGTTGATGAGTTGGGTCCACTCCGGAGGGTAAGAGTATTCATTTTTCTCCCCCTGCCCAAAGGTGAAGGCACTCCTGGGTGACACTTTCTATAGTACACCAAGTATACATCACTTGAAGTACCAAGTACAGTGCGACTTTGGACAAGTCTCCCCCCACTTGGATAGTTACTATCCAAGTGTCTAGTGCTCATAAACTTATTTCATGTAGATTGCTTTATCTCACAGTGGTTAAGATACACTATTTTTGGTGCTGTTTGTATTTTCACTGCATTTTTGCTGTTTTTTTCACCTAATATAAGTATATTTTTGACTATATACACTGCTCATATCCGAACAGGGTCTAGTAATATAGTTTTCTGTGCACATTGGTAATAGCCATATTTTCCCAAGGTTTCACTTATGTCATTATGCATTGATGGTTTGCTCCATATTTTCTCATTCACAGCGCTACACTTTATACTTTATTTGCACAATCACAATTATTCTCTGATTGTAGTGTTTAGCTGCTATTTCTTGTTTTTGGTGCAATATCTGATGTTTTATTTCTATCTCTATGTAATGTTGTGGCGGGAACAATACAATTGTTTTCTATGTGTTCTTTGAGTTGAGTCTGTGTTGAACTATGCAGATCAAAGCAGCTCAACACAGATATTTGAACAACCCCTATATTTTGGTTAGTAATGTGTTAAACTGTTAGCATCCCAAATTGTTACACTCCCCTCTCCTCACTACCTTCAAACCCTTTCGAGCTTTATGTGGAAATTCACTTGCCCACACTCTAACCTTATCATGCATAGGAAAATAGGAGGAGCTGGGCTAGTAGACATCTGTGGTTACTTATGGGCAGTCAGATTGGACCAACTAAGGTGCACATTACTGCACAAAATTCTTTCCTTTGGGGCTCTTCAAATCAGGTGCTTGTTTGGTGAATCAACACGTGTCTTTGGCCCCATAGACCCTAATGTTAGTGCACAATAAATGAATGTAACATATCGTTTTGTGCATTTTAGTGCTTAAAAGTCCTCACTCCCTAGCAACATCTACTTTTTGACTTTTATTGGCCGCACAAAAAAATGCAGAATCATGAAAATGCACCAAAATGTGTGTAGCACTACCCCCACGTATAGCGATCCCCCCAAATAAGCTGCTTGAGTTTGTTTGGTCCGTTACCCTGCCCTTCAACCCAAAGACTCATCTCAGCCCCTCTGGCACACCTAGTAATATAGTTAGTGGAACACCACAATAAATAACACATAGACACAGTTCAAACTGGATTCAACCTTCACTGTTTACTTACTCAAGGGGAAAATGTAAGTGAGTGTCATTCAGCCAAATCCTGGGAGAAAGCAACCCACAGACCCGGTTGCGTTAACTCTAGGCAAATTATTAGGTACAAGTAATAATAACAAATGAATAACAATTGTACTCAGGATAAAAGAGCAACATCAATAAGTTTTAGCAAAGAGATTTCCTCTTGCTAAAAACTTTAACTGAAATAACTACCACGAAAGGGGAAGGAGGAGGGTCAGCCTACAATAACTCTAATCCTAATAAGAGATGGAGTAATATAGGTACAAACATTGTGTCACCTTTAAGAGTAACAAAGAGTCAGTGTTCAGAATACAAGGCCTTGCAATTATCTTCACCGGCAGTTGGAGCTCAGAAAAGATGAAGAATCCTCAAAGTGTAATAAAGGCAGTAATCAGCAAAAAAGAGATTTAAAAGTGGCAAGTGATGGGTCCTCTTGGCAATCCGTAACTATGTGGTCTGTATGCAGCATTCAAAAGTGGATAGTACATCTTTAAAGTAGGCAAGTGCCCTCTCACCAGTCTTGTGACCCAGGAAGAAAGGAGCATGTCTTGACAGATGGTTCTTCAAGTGGCCCGCCTGACCACCTTGTGACCGAATCGTCTCTTGTATCCAAATGCCTGGAAATGCACCTGAGGTCTCTCTTTAGTAGGACGCCCATCTCCCACCATGTCTGGAACCATCTCTGGATGGATCCCAGTAGGTAGCAGCAGCTCCTCCAATTGCTTCCCTCTCCCTCTTTGCCTCATGGCGATCTCCCCTTGTCCCAGGCAGCCTCTGCTGACAGAAATTCTCTCTGCTCCAGAGCATGCTGGTCCTTGTAGTTCTTTGCCCCATAGAAGGCTATGGGGCTGTGTGAGATGGGGAATTCATGTCTCAGAATGCTGTTCACTGCTGAAACCCCTCTCTGCTTGGCTGCTCTCCTCATGCCAATGAGAGCCTCGGTCATCCTCGCATGGCCATGGGAGATGCAAGCCTCAGTCATTTTGGCATGGCCATGGGAGATATGGGGCTCCTGCTACATGTGCATAAAAATTCACATTGAAAATGCACAAAATACACAGGAAAATGCAGACGAAAAGGTGTGCACCTAGCTTTCTGTTTTTACCCCCTTCAATTCACTTCCCGTGCTTGCAGAAAACAACCCCCCTTCTCTTTACATCCTGTGTTTGTAGGAAATAGTCTCTGGAAGAATAAGTACTATGGATAACAGTTTGTAGTTTGCTATTTGAAGCTTTTCATGTATATATCAATGTATTCTATACGATGATAGTTGAAGTTGTATAGTATCCTGCCTTTTATCTAGATTAAAAGTAATTTATACTAACTCTACAAATATAATTATCCTTATTTTTAATACTGGATTCCTTTAAAAAAAAAAAGCAACACATAAAACCACAATATGGTTTGAATAATCATATTATACACATTCACTTAAGCTGTGGTGGCTGTGCTTTCCCTGCCACAGAGTGTGGTTTGGCAAGGCATGAATTGTGAATATGAAGTTAAATGTGTTCATTCTTTGTGTCTAAGTGTCAGAGAGCTCCGAGGAGCTTTAGGCAACAGGTCAAATAAAATATAAAAAAACATTGTGAACATGTGTCACCTATAAGGGCTGTAAATATTTTTTTTTTGTTAATATGTCTTTTTTTGTGCACTGACATATTGAATATGGTATTTTTATATTGCTCACTGTTCAGATGAAGTGTTTCTGAGCTGTCAGCAATGCACACAGGTGTGACGGCTAGAGGCATAACAAGATTATAAGTTGTCCCTAGTAACCCCTCTGTTCAACTAGGTGTTAGTACATGTCACCATTGGCTTGACTATATCTAGAGTGGGAATCAGGATGCCATTTAGGTGGTGTGAGAGGTGGAACTACTGACCTGATATTAGCCAACCGTCTTTAGAGACTCCATCTGCCCTTTCTGTATATCTGCTGATACAGTTTTATTTGCAGAGTTTACATTGGTGATTGGCTTATGGCATGCTAATTGGGTGCTCACATTTCATCTGTGACTGGTAAGAAGTCCTAAATGTAATTATTGCTTGCGTGTTTAGATAAAAAGGTGAGTCCTTGGTGTTACATCAAAAAACAAATCCCAAATGTAATTATTAGGGCCTACCTTTGGGATAAGAATTGATTATTGGTGATTGCGCCTTTCAATAGCCAAGTAATATCCCGGCTTTTTACACTGAACAATTTCTATGTTCCTTTTTATTGAACCTATGCTACCTGCTACAATGATTATAGAGTATATGTAGTTGAATGTGTTCTTTCTGCATAATTTTTTCAGTTTGGCAGAAAGTGACTGAGTGACTTTTTTCTTCCCTAGCTTTATAGTCCAATATCTTGGGAATAAGTAAATAACTTTGCAAACCACATAGTAAGGCTTTCACACATCACTATTAAGAAAACATTAGACCTAACATTATATTCCGAATTGAAAAACTGCACGTTAAAAGTGTATATTTTACAACCCTGCAAATCTCTTAAATGGAACCCACAGGATATCAATTGCAGGATTGTGGTTTCCCAGGGCATACTAAAGTACTAGCACATGTTTAAAAATGTTCAGATTGGTTATAGTAACCTTTGGGCTACTTACTATACCAATATGATTTTTTCTGGAAATTGTTCAGGAATAATTGGACATAATTTAATTTGATAACATCTGGCTGCCAACATATAAGCATCCACAAAGCCACCAAACTTCTTATGTAATCGACATATTTCTGGCTTTTTGTGGGCTCACTTAGGCTTAGCAATTGCTAAAATGGTTTATAAAGCATATAAGCTTTGCATGTAGGCAAGTGTGTGTTGTTTATATGCATGCTTTTTCTTCTGTTGTGTCGTGCATTATCTTATCAATAAAATATCTTTAAATATTGCAAGCTGTGCATATAATTATTAAAGTGGTTGTTAAGCCACTGTGCCCTATGTCTTTATACAATCTCCTCTGTTATATTAAATAAGCTGCTGTATTCCTAATTTTATAGCAAAGCTCAATGCTCATGTGTATGCTGTATGGTGCATATAGCAGAAGTAAAGGAATGTCCGCAACAGGTGTCTTTTGCTGTGCTCTTTATTACCTAGCCGGGTAAAAACAATAAAACTTGTGGTGAAGAAGGTAGAGTTGAAAGAAGAAGGAGAATAGCAAATTCAGGCGTAGCAATAGGGAAACAGTCCTGCTCCCATGTGTAACACTTCTTGCTCCACTCCTGCTTGAGTGGGATTAGCGTACCTGGACAGGCCCCTCTCACTGACCTGGCAGCCAGAGTATCGCTCGAACCTTTAAGGATAAGTCCCTGCCACAGACCCTCCTGGAATGAACTGGAACCTTTTGGGAGAAGTCTCTGCCACAGACCCTCCTGGAATAGATTCAGTGAGAAACCTCTGCCACAGGCCCTTCTGATTGTGGTTACGGAGATGAACCTCCTTGGTAGAATTACGCCTGGATCTCCTTCAAGTTGCTTTCAGGTACCGACTGACAGGTGACCAGCCTCTAAGTGTCCGGATACCTCCATCCCCGGTGGATTGTCGAGACCCTATTGGATCGCCAGCCTCTCATTGGCTCTCCTCAGATGGACTTCCCACCGAACAGGTATACCGCTTGGGATCTTCAGGATTGGGAACCCAGTCAACCACTGGGCTCCCTGCCACAGCTCAAATGTTCCGGACCAACATGGTCCCAGAACAAGGAACTCCCCATGGTATGCACGCCCCGGCCCGGTAGGCCATAACGCCGGGGCGCCGTGGTGCAGACACCCTAAAGGTGGATGCCGCACTTGAAGAAGAAGACCCAGAACTAATGGCGTCTGCCCCATAAATACCCTCCCCCAGCATGCACAGCGAGGCTCAACCCTCCTGATTGGCTGCTGGGGAAGAGCACCCAAACCTTGGCTCCACTTCTGCCATCTACTGCCCTGGGGTGGGAAGAACACCCCAGCACAACAGAATGAGCCCACAGCACAGGCAAGCTGAGGCAGAGACCCAATTTGAACATATCAACCAGATCAGAGTTTAACTACACTTTGATCTTCCTCTAAATTTAAATAGCACCGGTACTTTGAAGTAACCAGGCGCTACAAAGGTATACAGTGGTTTATTTTTATAATAACACATACACTAGGGCACATCATTTATAATAACAGAGGAGATTGTAGGCATAAGACACAGTTATGATAGCAGCAGAAGGGGATGACTGGGGAGCGGATCAGAGCTGACAGACAGGGAGAGGAAGAGGATAGAGGAGAGCAGCAGATGACAGAGGCACATAAACTGACCACAGTGTCAGGGTTTAGCAGCCATGATAAACTGTGGTCAGTTTACAGAGGGGAGGGAAGTATCAGGCAGGATCAACCAGGTATTTTAGATTATACAAAGGCGAAATTACACAGCACAAGCACTGTGCTGTATAACATGCTTTAAAGGAACAGCATCTCTATATATATAGATATATTTATTTATTTTTGGGTTACAAACACTTCAACTGAGGCAATTGCTTTCAGGCACCAAATTGATCATAGAACTACTTGCAAATGTCATCAGTATATCTTTAAGACCTTTATTGACTCTGACTCTAATTAGGGTAATTGCATCCACTCCACTAGATTCTAGTTACTTTAAAGTAGAACATCAGCTAAAACGTTATGGTTTTGGATAGACTAACAACGTTTTTAGGATTTCTCAAAGGCTTTTATTATCCGTGTCTCTATGTGTCCATGACACAACAGGATTTGAGTAGAAATCTTCCTACAGTGAGGGGAAAATCCTACCTTCGATCATTGTCACAGAACAGCTTCCCTATTTCAACTCTACTCTTGTGCCAGTGGAAACCATATACATTTGGATTCACATCAATACCTGACTGAATCTGTTCTGAATCTTTCCTACTTCAAATGAGAAAAAAATAATGTGTTCAACCTACAGGGCTGTTGTGATGGTGTTTTGAGATCTTGTAACACCAGTCTGAGAGCAGTTTTAGTTTTGCTTTTATTTGTCTAAATTTGTCAGTGTTAATGCATGGTAAACATATTGTAAACATAACCTAAATGCATCTCAAATGCATCCACAATGCCCAATAACACATATCCTAACCCTTAGGCATGTTGACCTGAGTGTAAAGTGAGTTGAAGAGAAATCACCACCTAAATCATCATAGTGTTAAACAATGTGCCCCATGCTCGTGCTCAGTTTGCTTGTGTCTGATCTGCAACTCCAGACAAGAAACTTAAAAAAAATGTCAGATGCTACCAATGATCATTTCTATCCTGCCATACAATCACGTTAGATCACAGGGCATTAATGGTAGGCAGCTTCTGCATGACTACAGTGTTGAGAGCACGTGTCATATATGGAATTTAGAATATGTATATGGAATAGATAGGGGTTTTCTACCAATGTCAAGCAGTTTGTAATCTCCGCCTATAACATAAAGTCACTGTAACATAGAAATCATAATGTATAGCTCCTGGTACTAATGACAATAATGCAAAGATCTATAAAGAAACGTAATTTCTCATTCTCACTCTTTGTCTGTAGTTACAGTGTAGAGACAGACAAGCAAAATATATATAAAGCTATGTTTACTCTGCAATGGTCTATGACAACTGCTCTCAAAGCACAGAAAATGAAAAAGGCAGAGGTAAGTGGTGTGTAATGCATATGTGTAATGCATTGTTAAAGTGTTCATCTTTCCAAAAAAAATGTAAAGGTAAACTAACATTTTATACACTCCCCACCTCCCACCTTCTGGTCCCCGCTGTATTTACCTCCAGGGTTGACAGTTGACCGCTTGGCAACCCCAGAGGCAAGTACAGTGGGGGGGGACTAGGGGGGTGGGGAGGTTGTGCAAGGTTTGTTCACCTTTACATCTTCTGTAAAGGTGAACTAACACTTTAATGACACATATAAAGTTACATGGTAGTTCTGGCATGATTGTATTGTTTGAAAAAACATTTAAATAACATAATCCCCAAATTTAAATAAAATAAATAAAAAAAGCATGATTCTGTAGGTTTTATGTTATACCCCTACTTACTTGGACAGATTCTTCTCTACCAGAGTATTTTCCAATCTGAGTTTTTCCACTGATATAGATTCCTATAACTGGGAGTAGTTTTCTTGTCTCAATTTCTTGATCATCTATATATAAAGTCACATCTGCTTCTGTTACTAAAAGTCTTATTTGGTGCCAACCTTCATCAAATATTTTCTATGTGAGAAAAGAAATTAATTGTACAACACTGATTAATTACTTTATTAATTACTTTTTCTAAAAACATTTTCTGATATGTTACAGTAAATAGTAAATAAGTCAACTATACTATACAACTATACTATAAGACCCCTTTCACACTGGAGCGGTTTGCAGGCACTATTGCGCTAAATCAAACCGACCCTAAAAAGCTGCTGCGGTTTCTCCAGTGTGAAAGCCCAAGGGCTTTCATACTGGAGCGGTGCGCTAGCAGGACGTGAAAAAAAGTCCTGCTAGCCGCATGTTTGGAGCGGTGAAGGAGCGGTGTGTATATCACTCCTTCACTGAACCCACCCATTGAAATCAATGGGACAGCGCGTCTATACTGCCGGCAATGCGCCTCTGCAGAGACGCATTGCGGGCGGTTTTAATCCTTTCTCGGCCACTAGTGGGGGGTAAAAATAGCGGTGCTTTTCCCACCACCGCACCTCCCGCCCCAGTGTGAAAGGGGCCTAAAGATAATTGTCAAACCTACAGCTGTATATACATTTCATTTAGCTAGATAAGCATAACCAAAAGCAAATTTTAAGTTTTTTTCAAAGGTCTGCTAGATCAAGGTTGTTTAAGAGGAACTAAACTCTAGAAGGTGTGCCCCAAAAAAATGCAGAGGGAGGTAAATTGACTAGTCACCAGTATTGACTGTGTTCTCCCTGAAGCCAATCGTTTCCCCCATTACTGATTTACCATGCCTTGTTCTGCATTGTGTCTTAGTGTGGAGGTGACCATCTTGGTAGAGGCAGGGCTTTGCCCACTAATGCCAGAGCCTCAGTGAAGGAGAACATTAAGAATCACCAAATCTCACTTTAAATTTCTAAAAACCAGCAGTCACAGGTGACAGTGCTGTAAACCTAACACAGCAGATATACAGTTGCAAGGCTGTAGGCACAGGAGTCCCTGGGCACACTCATATACCAGGAAATGCACTGCTTTTTTGCAGGAGGAAGACTTGGGTACTGCATAGGGACAATTACCATTTATAAATATGCCTTAAAACATAGCACAGCTGTCACGTAAAAGTGATTGGTGTGATTGTCATGTAAAGGGGAAATCATTCTTTCATATCTCATATTCACACTAATGCATTTTTTGATGCATTTTGCATTTTGCAGAAATGCAGTGAATTTTTTTAACATGGGTTCCTATGGAACATGTTCACATCAATGCATTTTTGTGCCTCTGTGTTTTTGGAAAGGGTCAGGGGCTTTTTTTCGTGCAAGCTGCAGCATTTTGCATGTAATAGAATTTAATGGACCTGCATCCAAAACGGGAGGAGAAGAAGAAGACCGGAGGATGAAGATGTGGGAGAAGATGGAGTAAGACGAAGAAAAAAAAATATTTTTAATAAAAGACTTGTCAAAAACTGTCTTCTGTATTTTTTAATACTACACTAGTTTTTGGGGAATTTGTAGGGGTACAATGTACCCCATACTCATTCACATAGGGGGGCCAGATACCGATAAGCCACCCGCCCGCAGACAGCACTTGCTCGTCCCCTCCCTTTCCTGAACATGCCGGTCTGCATGCTCGGATAAGGGTCTGGTATGGATTTTGGGGGAACCCCCACGCCATTTTTTTTGGTGTGGGGGTCCCCTCTAAATCCATACTAGACCCAAAGGCCTATTATGGACCTGGGGTGACCCCATGCTGGTTTTTTTCACATTTTTTTTTACATTGAGCGGGAAGCCCGCTGACAGCTGATGAATCATCCGTTGTTAAGGACACAGTGGCCAGCTTCCCGGCCCCCTCCTTAGCAACCAGCTATATACAGTGTAAAAAAAAAACGCCAAACGCAAATCATGGCAAAATTGCGGTAAAATCACGGTAAAAACAAGTGTCCAAAAACACGGCAAGCACTGCAAAAAGCACTGCAGAAACACTCAAAAGCAACATGCATAGATGTGAATCGAGCCTAAGGTAACATCGAAAACAAATACACAGGGGTCTAGTTATCAAACATTCAATGTCAAAAACACTCGTCTAGGATTCGTGAAATATCCCCATATTTTCTCTACTACTATGACTTCCTATAATGATCAGCTTCATCTAGTGGCCAAAATGAAGCCTATTTTTCTGAGATACCTCAATCAGAACATATACCACATTTTGTCAACTAGACAGAGCTTATGATCATAGGAATTATTAGAAATATGCTTGTGGCATTCATTCTGCAAATGTTTTATAGCTAGACCTCTAAGTATGGGTACTAGATTAACATAAAGGTTAAAAAGATTGGTGAAGGCTAACTAATCATCTACGAACCACAAAAGAAACATAGATTGAAATGAAGGTCTATTAATTATCCAATATTTATCAATCATTATACCTGCTGAGATTAAAAACTGGATAAAAAGGCATTTTCTTAAATTCTACTTCCCAGTTCTAATGTTGATGCAGACAAGGACCCCATCCCCACAACCCTTGCTTGGTGGTTGTGAGAGTTTGTGGGCAGGGACATATCAGAATCTGGAAGCCTGCTTTAATAGGAAGGTGGCCCCAAATACTTCCCCCATACATAAATGAGTGTGGTGTAAACAGTAACCCCACTATTTCACAAAAAAAAAAAGCAATCTAGAAATAGAGAAACCCAAACATTTGACAAGTCCTTTACTGAAAAATAAAAATAGCAAAAGCACTCCCTCATTGCAAATCCATCATAAATTACAATGCCCACCACCGTTGCCTAGCAAAAAAAAAATTATGACCTGCCACAACAGTAACACTAGCTGAATGATGGCTACCCAAGCTGTCATTGGCTATATAAAGGAAGAGGCGGGAATAGTGGTAATATTATTGCCTAGTTATGCCCATATTTAGGCAATGGTGTAAGGCTCCATTCCCCTCCCTTTGCTTACATTGCCAGGGATTCCAGGCTATATAAGTGAATGGGATGGGTAATGTCAGTGGTTGGTACGGACGCAGAGAGTGTGAGCAGCCGCTGCTTCCTTTTTGACCATTAACAGCCAGAAGCTGTCCAGTTTGTCCACACCAAATGCCCTAAACAATAGTTTGGACCAAACACCTAAAAGGGGGTGCACGCTACTTCTGCTGTGATTTGTCAGAAGCCGATCAGCAGGTGCCGACCAATGGATGTCCGCTGATCGTCAAGCAGAGACACAGGAAGGTGCTCTGCATATGTAAACAATACAGGACTCTGTCCTGTTAACAGGGATGTGAAGGATTTTCATTCCCTGTAAAGCAGGGAATACAATCCAGCACACCCCTTTGTAAAAACACCATACATATTATACATAAACACTGGTTAGGCACACATTTAACCCTTTGATCACTCTAAATGTTTAACCCCTTACCAGCCAGTGTTATAAGTACAGTGACAGTGCATATTTTTAGCACTGATCACTATCACAGTGTCACCACAAAGTGTCAGTTAGGCCCCGTACACACGACCGAACATGTCTGCTGAAACTGGTCCGCGGACCAGTTTCAGCAGACATGTTCGGTCGTGTGTACGGCCGATCGGACAGGATTCCAGCGTACATTTGCCCGCCAGACCGTTTTCGAGCGGGCAAATGTTTCTAAACTTGCTTAGAAACATGCCCGCTGGAATCCTGCCCGTCGGACATGTTCGGTCGTCTGTACAGACTTACCGTACATGTCCGAGCGGCCGCCATCCCTCGCATGCGTCGAATGACTTTGACGCATGCGTGGAAGCATTGAACTTCCAGGGCCGCGCACGTCGCCGCGTCATCATCGCGGCGACGGCGCGGCCTCGTCACCGCGTATCGTGTATGCGCGGATTGACTGACAGTTTTGAAAAAAATATATATTTTTGACTTCCTGCTATAAATCATGTCCAATAAAATGTTTTTAAAAATATAATTTCTTTGTAAATTTAGGCCAATATGTATTTTGCTACATTATTTTGGCAAAATCCCAATAAGCATATATTACTTGGTTTGCACAAAAGTTAAATCATCTACAAACTTTGGTATATATATATACACTGGAATTTATTTTTTATTTTTTTATACTAGCAAAGGCGGAGGTCTGACACTAAGGCCTCGTACACACAGGCAAACATGTACGATGAAAACGGTCCGCCGGACCGTTTTCAGCGTACATGCCCGCCCGGAGATTTCTGTATGATGGCTGTACACACCATCATACAGAAATCTCCGGACCGTTTTCATCGTACATGTTTGCCCGTGTGTACGAGGCCTTAGTGTCAGACCTCCGCCTTTGCTAGTATAAAAAAAATAAAACATAAATTCCAGTGTATATATATATATATACCACAGTTTGTAGATGATTTAACTTTTGTGCAAACCAAGTAATATATGCTTATTGGGATTTTGCCAAAATAATGTAGCAAAATACATATTGGCCTAAATTTACAAAGAAATTATATTTTTAAAAACATTTTAGTAGACATGATTTATAGCAGGAAGTCAAAAATATATATTTTTTTCAAAACTGTCAGTCTTTTGTTGTTTATAGCACAAAAAAAAACAGTGGGCATCAAATACCACCAAAATAATGTTATCAGTTAAAGAGGAGTTCTGCCTGGGGAAAAAATAATTCAAAGTCAGCAGCTATGACGCAGTCTCCCGAAAGTGGGGATGGGACCTGTCCCCATTCCCTTCTCCCCCTTGCAAAATGCCAAATGTGGCCCCGGAGGGGTGGGGCAAATAAGTGAAGGTTTCACTTTTTGACTTTAAGGTAACGCAGTGCAGTATCGCAAAATTAGCCTGGTTATGAAGGGGGTAAATCTTCCAGAGATCAAGTGGTTAATATTTTAAAGGATGTTTTACATTATATTTTCTGTAGAGTCTGTATTTTGAGGTCATCAGGTACATTGTTGCACCATTTCTATAATTTGTTGGTAGGTATAGCACTCAATGTGAACAAAGTGTTGTAACACTGTGTCCAGACAGAAGAGCTGCCAAAAGGAATAAAGGTTTGGGGGTGGGGGGCGCTGGAAGGAAGCAATAGGAAAATTGTGTTTTGTATGCTTTTAAGTCAAAAGGCTTTTAGCTTTGCAGATATAATCTGCTCAATAGTGTGTGAAAACTAACCAAGTGCCTTCCATGCAGTCTTTTTTTCCCTCCTTTTTTTTATTATTTACGTTTTTGCATATCCTTATTGCACAAGGGCTGGCAGATCTCCTTTTCCTGATAGACAAATGCTTGACAAATCACTGTGCATGGTGAAATATGAAAGGACAAATTGATTTGACTGGTTTAAGCAGTGGATTTGAGATAAAAGTAGAGCTTAGGTAATATAACTGTGTAGAGTAGTGAAAGGGTTTTTGATAGAATATTAGCCCCCTATTTAGAGAACTGTTCACGGGTGAAGTACCGTATTTGCCGGCGTATAAGACGACCCGGCGTATAAGACGACCCCCTAATTTTCCAGGAAAAATTTTGATTTTGGGATATACTCACTGTATAAGACTACCCCCTTCTTACTGTCTTTCTGGAAGCTGAGGGGTAGCCAGAACTGCTGACAGAAACAGGCTTTTTCAAATCTCACTGTGCCATTACATTACATTACTCACTGTGCCATTACATTACATTACTCACTGTGCCATTACATTACTCACTGTGCCATTACATTACATGCCCAGACTGTGCCATTACATTACTCACTGTGCCATTACATTACATGCCCAGACTGTGCCATTACATTACTCACTGTGCCATTACATTACATGCCCAGACTGTGCCATTACATTACTCACTGTGCCATTACATTACATGCCCAGACTGTGCCATTACATTACATGCCCAGACTGTGCCATTGTGCCATTACATGCCCCCACATTGCCATTGTGCCATTACATGCCCCCACATTGCCATTGTGCCATTACATGCCCCCACATTGCCATCACTTGCCCCTCACATTGCCATTGTGCCATCACTTGCCCCCACTGTGCCTGAACTTGTTGCCCCCCCAGTGCAATAACACTCACTTTTTCCCCCAGCGCTGACAGTCTCCCATGCTGCGATCGCGATCGTGAAGGATTTCAAAGCCGCGCCTTCACTGCAGAGTGTTCTGTGATAGGATGAACAAAAATCTTCCCAGCAGCGCCTCTGTTATGTTTCCCGCCTATCACGGACGTCTTCTCATCTCGTCCGAGGATGAGAAGGCATCTGTGATAGGAGGAACAAAGAACAGAGGCGCTGCTGGGAAGATTTTTGTTCATCCTATCACAGAACACTCTGCAGTGAAGGCGCGGCTTTGAAATCCTTCACGATCGCGATCGCAGCATGGGAGACTGTCAGCGCTGGGGGAAAAAAGTGAGTACTGAGACTGTACCCGGCGTATAAGACGACCCCCGACTTTGGATGCATGTTTTTGCATCCAGAAAGTCGTCTTATACGCCGGAAAATACGGTACACTACAAGAGCGAACATATGTTTTGACAGTGCCTATGCAAAGGTTACATGTTGGAACGTATAATACCTTTACTCCAGGTGTTACAAATGTAATAACTTGATTGTCATTTGTTTGGCTGGTTGTAGTAAATGATAACGTTTTATCTTCTCCGTTCACAGAAACAGCGGCTTGTATGACACCATCAAGTGCAACAATTCTCCACAAATCCCATTTCTTTTTTATTTTAAATCGCTGAGTTGACACAAAGACATAAGAAGGAGGAAGACCTTCGGGAAAAACATGTCTGCAAACAAATGATGGAATTTACAGTATGCAAATTATTTTAGATGCCTTGCACCAAAAAATGCACATAAAATAATAATAACAATGACATAAATACTACCTTGTGAATTCTGTAAGATCAACGTGCTTTGTTATTTCATATGCTTTAGTGGTAGGGATAGAGCCTTCAACTTTCTTGGCTTTTTTTTTATTTACTCCCAGTCCTAACAGTATATCAAATCCCTTTTCATCTCTGGCTGCCACTGGAATTCTTGTGGGACAAACAGATTCTGCAGCACAAACAGAAATTAATTTACACTCAGTGATTCATTCAAGTACTGGTCTAGCCAATTTAAGGCCCAGCATTCACCGACAACTTACACATTCCTAACATCACTGCAGGTGAACAAAAATAATCATATGCAAGTTTTATGCTCCTAAGTGCTTCAAATTATGCAATTCTGTCCAGTTTTTCAGATCTGCTATCTTCAAATTAAATTACCATTTTCCATTAACTTCCTAACTGATAGCTTTAGAAGATAGTAATTGTGAAAGAAGCTGTGTGCACACTGTGGATGCAAATTTTTGTGTTCAAGTGCAGCTGGAAAAGAGCAAAGTTATCCATGGTTAGCTTTAAAAAAATATATGCATTTCATACAGAAAAAAAAATCTTAAAGTGGTTCTAAAGTCAGAAGCTTTTTTTTTTTTTAATGCATTATATGCATTACGATAAAAAACCTTTTGTGTGCAGCCCCCCTCAGCCCCCTAATACTTACCTGAGCCCCATCCCAATACAAGGGCTGTCCCAGACTCTTCCTCCTCATTGGCTGAGACAGCAAAGCCAATCAAAGTCAGTGAGCAAATGAGGAGAGAGGGGGGTGGGGCATGGACACAGAGCACCAGCTCAGCTTAGATGCCCCTATAGCAAGCTGCTTGCTGTTGGGGCACACAGCAGGAGGGATAGACCAGGAGCGCCGGCAAGGGACCCAAGAATAGGAGGACATGGACTATGCTGTGCAAAACCACTTTTTGTTATTATTAAATAAAAAAAAAACAAGACTTTAGTATGACTTTAAAAGTAACCTCTCAGGGAAGAAATATGGAGACTTACACTGATGGTTTGTTTTTTGGAGGTTTAAAATAGACGTAAACCCTAATGCATGGATGTCAAACTCAATGTCATTGTGGGCCGTAATTGCATTATAATTTCCCTCAAAAGGGCCGGTTGTACCTGTAAGATTAGATGTTCAGCGCATCCCTTCCCCTTACATTAGATGTTAGGAGCCAACCCACCATCAGAAGTTAAGTCCCCCACTCTCCCCTACATCACGATGCAACCCCCTGAAGCTCTCCTGCAGCTGCAGGAGAGGTGCGAGGGCCACATGATATGGCCTGGAGGGCCGGATTCGGCCCACGGGCCTTGTGTTTGACACCTGTGCCCTAATGCCTTGTACACACGATCGGAATTTCTGATGAAAAAAGTCAGACGTAATTTTTTCATCAGATATTCTGACCGTGTGTGTGCCCCATCCGAAATTCCGATGGACTTAGAAAGAAAACATGTTCGTCTGTGTGGAACTCCGACAGAGAAAAAAACATGCATGCTCAGAATCAAGTCGACCCATGCTCGGAAGCATTGAATTTCATTTTTCTCGGCTCTTCATAGTGTCGTACGTCACCGTGTTTTGGACCGTCGGAATTTGGTGTGACAGTGTGTATGCAAGACAGCGTAAACCGAATTCCGTCAGAAAAATCAGTCGGAGTTTATCCCGACGGAAATTCTGATTGTGTGTACAGGGCATTACAGATACCCAGTGAAGTGACTGGCCTCAAGTGATCCACAGAGATTAAACAAATCATCCTACATACTGTGGATATAAAAAGTATACACACCCCTGTTAATATGTCAGGTTTCTGTGATGTAAAATAATGAGACAAAGATAAATAATTTCAGAACTTTTTCCATCTTTAATGTGACCTATAAACTGTACACCTCAGTTGGAAACTGAAATCTTTTAGGTGGAGAGAAGTAAAAATAAAAAAATAAAATAATATGGTTGCATACGTGTGCACATCCTTAAACTAATACTTTGTTAAAGCACCTTTTGAGCTTTTGATCTTAATGCAGCTCTTAGGGGCAGATTCACGTAGAGCCGCGTAGAATTGTGCGGGCGTAACGTATCTGATTTACGTTACGCCTCCGCAACTTACACGGGCAAGTGCTGTATTCTCAAAGCACTTGCTAACATTGGCTGCGCCTCATATAGCAGGGGCAACTTTACGCCGGGAAAAGCCTAGCATAAACGTTGTAACTTTACTGCGTCGGCCGCGCGTACGTTCGGGAATTCGCGTATCTAGCTAATTTGCATACTCAACGCGGAATTCGACGGAAGCGCCACCTAGCGGTCAAAAAAAATGCAGTTTAGATCCGACGGCGTAAAAGACTTATGCCTGTCGGATCTAATGGATATCTGTGCGTAACTGATTCTAAGAATCAGTCGCGTAGATACGACGGGTCAGATTAGGACTTACGACAGTGTACATGGCGCTGCGCCGTCGTAAGTCCTTTGAGAATCTGGGCCTTAGTCTTTTTGGGTATGAGTCTATCAGTATTGCACATCTTGACTTGGCAATATTTGTCCACTCTTCTTTGCAAATACACTCCAAATTTCTTATATTGTGAGGGCATCTCCTGTGCACAGCCCTCTTCAGATCACCTAACAGATTTTCAATTGGATTCAGGTCTGGGCTCTGGCTGGGCCATTCCAAAACGTTAATCTTCTTCTGGTGAAGCCATTCCTTTATTGATTTGGATGTATGCGTTGGGTCATTGCCATGCTGAAAGACGAAGTTCCTCTTCATGTTCAGCTTTCTAGCAGAAGCCTGAAGGTTTTGTGCCAATATTGACTGGTATTTGGAACCCTACCTTGACTAAGGTCCCTGTTCCAGCTGAAGAAAAACTGTCCCAAAGCATGATTCTGCCACCACCATGCTTCAATATGGGTATGGTGTTCTTTTGGTGATGTGAAGTGTTGTTTTTTCACCAAACATGTCTTTTGTGGCCAAAAAGTTCAACCTTGGTTTCATCAGACCAAAACACATTTTCCTGCATGCTTTTGGGAGACTTCAGATGTGTTTTTGCTAAATTTAGCCGGGCTTCACTCTACCCCACAGCCCAGACATATAAAGAATACAGGAGATTGTTGTCACATGTACCACACAGCCAGTACTTGCCAGATATTCCTGCAGGTCCTTTAATGATGCTAATGTCAGGAATGACCTACTAGAACAGATGAACTTTATTTGGGGTTAAACAGAGACACTTTAAATGATGGCAGGTGTATACTGACTCCTAATTTACATGAGTTTGGATGTGATTGCTTAATTACCAGCTACATCCCCAGTTATAAGAGGGTGTACTCAACCACATTATTTTATTTTATAAAAGATTTCAGTTTGTTTTTCAATTGAGTTGTACAGTTTATAGGTCACATTAAAAGTGGAAAAAGTTCTGAAATGATTTATCTTTGTCTCATTTTTTTTATATCACAGAAACCTAACAGGGGGTGTAGCCTTTTTATATCCATTGTACATTGTACCTGCTTATTTGCACTCTTCCCTTCTCTACATCTGTTCAGCATGTATAAAGGCTGTCTGAGCTGTCAGAAAACAGAGGGCAGCGAGCTGAAATTACACACTGCAGAGCTGAGTGAGGAGAGCTCCGAAAGCTGATTGGAGAGAAAAGACACCCCCTTAATACAGCACACAGGAACAGGGCTGATGCTGTCAATCACAGGCTGCAGGCTGAATCTCCCTCCCTGTTACCTTTTTTCTCTTGTGTTTATATTTATACATTTATACCATGCAATCCAATGAAGGCTAACGCACTGTGTTTGCAATCTGCATTTGGTGTGTCGGTCACTTAAAGGAACACTAAAGGTTCGTTTTTTATTAGATCAATTGATTGCTGTAAGCTAGAGCATTTAAATAAATATCACTTACCTCGTTTTTCCTTTTGACCTCCAAAATACAGTAATCCAGGTTTGAAAATGCCATTTCCTGTCTCTCCTCTTCTTGCTTTCCACCAGCATCGGAGCTGTTTTGCATGGTGGAAAGCAGAATGTGCTCACCCCCCCCCTATGACTACAGCCCTGCGTGAAGATGCTCTTTTATCCCTCACAGGCATGGAGGCTAAGCCTAATGGGAACTGTAGTTCCCATTAGGCCGTGATGTAGCAAGAATGAATGCGCACCGCAAACCAGGAAGTCAGTGAGAATAATGATTCAGGAGTGCTGGAGGTGAATAAAACAGCTCGATTTCAACAGGTATCAAACTAGTTATAATGCAAAACATTACTTTTTACTTTATCAGCTACTGTCAGACTTTCATTTAAGAGGAAAATATTTTTGTCTTTACAACCCCTTTAACTGACACCCACTGTAGATCACAACTGCATGGATCACAACTGCACCCTATTCTGGTATGAACCTAGCCTAATTCACTAGCGCTGATTGAAAGCCTGAGAACAGCACTGTCACAACACCTTGTAGAGTTAGGGGGTAAAGTGTTACTACCACTCTGTGTAAACATAAATTACTACTGAACTCAGATGCACTTACTGTACAACAGGCAAAGGGGGATCAGCATCACTCTCTGTAAGCCTAGGTTCCCACTTGTGCAGGTGGTTGCAGGTATGCAACAGAATGTAAATGGCACATGTTCCCACACCAACAACTACCCTCAGCCAAACTGCACTGCTTCTTTGCAGGTGCGTGATACTGCCATTCTTTCCTAATGGCACCCTCACGCATCTGAAAATGCAGCTCATTTTCTGCTATGGGAAATTGCATGATGCAAAAGCACCATGCGATTTTCCTCCAGCTGCATTTTAAAAAAGGTGCAGGAACCTCGTCCCTGCATGAAACACAGACAAAGCAGCTCATTCAAATAAATATGCTGCTGTGCCCATGCAAATGCGACCTGTAAAGCCAATTAAGTGTGAACCTTTAAACACTGCTGAGCCCAGTAAAAGGAATGTGGGAAGAGAGACCGCAATCCAGACTTCAGAAAAACCTGGCTTTATTGTATAAAATCCACAAAAAATACATCATGGTGTTGTGATGACTTGTGTGGATTTTATACAATAAAGGCCATTTTCTCTGAAGTCCGGATTGCGGTCTCTCTTCCCACATTCTTCTATTATGACCAGGCCACAGACTGGACCAGCACCTTGCAATTCAGAGAAGGGATTGTTTCACCTGAAGCGGTGCTGTTTTCTCATAATTGACTACTGAGCCCAGGCCCACTCACAGCATGAAGATGAACAGGGGCATGTCAGCACAACTTTCTGCATAACATAAACAATACAAAGCTCAGTAAATAAGGTACCCACAATCCAGTAGTAAAAAGCTGCAATCTGTTTATTGATGCTATCCAATCTACATCAGACCACAGGTATTCTGTTGTAATTAGGGTGGTATCAATTGTAGCGCCTAGTTACTTCCAAGTACCGGTGCTATTGAAATTTAGAGGGTGATCAGAGTGCTAATGACTCAGATTCTCTGTTTCAGCTTAGCTGTACTGTGGGCTTATTCTGTTGTGCTGGGGTGTTCTTCCCACCCCAGTGCAGTAGATGGCAGCAGTGGAGTTGAGGCTTAGGTGTCATTTACCAGCAGCCAATCAGGAGGGAGAGGGTACTTATGGAACAGTTGCCATTGAGTCTAGGTTCTTCTTCCAGTGTGGCACCCACCTTTAGGGTGACCACATGACGGCGCCCCAGCGTTATGGCCTACCTGGCCGGGGCGTGTTCCTGGTTCCGGGACCATGTTGGTCTGGAACATTTGAGCAGCGATGGGGACCCAGTGATTGACTGGGTTCCCACCTTTGAGGATCCCAAGCGGTATAGCTGTTCGGTGGGGAGTCCGTCTGAGGAGCGCCAATGAGAGGCTAGCGATCCAAAAGGATCAAGGTAGCCGGACACTGAAGGATTGATCACCTGTCAGTCGGTACCTGGGCGACGTTAAGAAGGAGATCCAGGCGTAATTCACCTAAGAAGGATTACCTCCGTAACTGCAATCAGAGAGGGCCTGTGGCAGAGGTGTCTCCCTGACGTCCATTTCAGGAGGATCTGTGGCAGAGACTTTTTCCTCAAGTCCAAGTTCATTTCAGGAGGGTCTGTGGCAGAGACTTTATCCTAAAACGGTTCGAGTGATACTCCGCCTGCCAGGTCAGTGAGAGAGGCCTGTCCGGGTACGCTAAGCCCACTCAGGCAGGAGTGGTACGAAAAGTGTTACATATGGGAGCAGGACTGTTCCAAATATTACGCCTGAATCTGCTGTTCTACTTCTTCTTTCAAACTCTATCCTTTCATCACCAGTTCATAGGGCCAAATCCACAGAAGAGATACTCCGGCGTAAGCCGTCGTATCTCTGGTTCTAACTTTGGAACTGATCCTCAGAAGCAGTTTTCCTAAGTTAGGCAGAAGATCCGACATCTGTAAGGGACTTACACTGCCGGATCTTAGGATGCAGTACCGCATCCGCCACTGGGGGCATTTCGAGTCGAAATGCCTCTGCTAGTATGCAAATTAGCACTTAGGGCGATCCTCAAAGCTTTTGTGCCTAGTTTTTTCGCCGTAAGTGTTAGTTTGCCTGGTGTAAAACTAGGGCTGCTTTTACAAAGTGTAAAGTTAGTCACACCTTGTAAAGGCCCATTCAAGCGACGGCATTTGGTATGCATTCCCGAGGGAGAACTCCACGGCAATTTGTAAATTCCAAACCGGCATGGGTTCCCCCCCAGGAGCATACCAGGCCCTTAGGTCTGTTATGGGTTGTAAGGAGACCCCCCCTCCGCCGAAAAATCGACGTAGGGGGTCCCCCTACAATCCATACCAGACCCGTATCCAAAGCACGCTACCCGGCCGGCCAGGAAAGGAGTGGGGACGAGCGAGCGTCCCCCCCCCTCCTGAGCCGTGCCAGGCCGCATGCCCTCAACATGGGGGGGTTGGGTGCTCTGGGGCAGGGGGGCGCACTGCGGGCCCCCCCACCCCAGAGCACCCTGTCCCCATGTTGATGAGGACAGGACCTCTTCCCGACAACCCTTGCCATTGGTTGTCGGGGTATGCGGGCGGAGGCTTATCGGAATCTGGGAGTCCCCTTTAATAAGGGGGCCCCCAGATACCGGCCCCCCACCCTAAGTGAATGGATATGGGGTACATCGTACCCCTATCCATTCACCTGGAGGCAAAAAGTAAAAGTTAATAAACACACAACACAAGGCTTTTTAAAATATTTTATTATTCTGCTCCGGATGCCCCCCCTGTCTTCGTTATTAGCTCAATTACCAGGGGGGGCTTCTTCTTCCCCTTTCCGGGGGTCTTCTCCGCTCTCCGGGGGGGGTTTCTTCTTCCGCTCTCTGGGGGGGGGCTTCTCCGCTCTCCGGTGGGCTTCTTCCATCTTCTCCCCTCTTCCGCTCTTGACTCGGCGAACCCCGGTTCTTCTGCAGCTCTCCGGTGCCTTCTTCTTCAGCGCTGGCTGCCTGCTATGTTTGTGTGTTAGCTCGATTTCAAACAGGCAGCCGGCGCGGTCTTCTGTGGCGTCAGGGTCTTCTGTTCTTCTCCCCTCTTCCGATGTTGCCTCGTCGCCTGTTGTCGCTGTAATGATGGAAGCGCGCCTTGCATCCCATTTATATAGGCATCACCGTCCCATCATGCTCCGGTAGGTACCCACGTGGTGGGTGCACGTGGGTACCTACCGGAGCATGATGGGACGGTGATGCCTATATAAATGGGATGCAAGGCGCGCTTCCATCATTACAGCGACAACAGGCGACGAGGCAACATCGGAAGAGGGGAGAAGAACAGAAGACCCTGACGCCACAGAAGACCGCGCCGGCTGCCTGTTTGAAATCGAGCTAACACACAAACATAGCAGGCAGCCAGCGCTGAAGAAGAAGGCACCGGAGAGCTGCAGAAGAACCGGGGTTCGCCGAGTCAAGAGCGGAAGAGGGGAGAAGATGGAAGAAGCCCACCGGAGAGCGGAGAAGCCCCCCCCGGAGAGCGGAAGAAGAAACCCCCCCCGGAGAGCGGAGAAGACCCCCGGAGAGTGGAAGAAGAAGCCCCCCCTGGTAATTGAGCTAATAACGAAGACAGGGGGGGCATCCGGAGCAGAATAATAAAATATTTTAAAAAGCCTTGTGTTGTGTGTTTATTAACTTTTACTTTTTGCCTACAGGTGAATGGATAGGGGTACGATGTACCCCATATCCATTCACTTAGGGTGGGGGGCCGGTATCTGGGGGCCCCCTTATTAAAGGGGACTCCCAGATTCCGATAAGCCTCCGCCCGCATACCCCGACAACCAATGGCAAGGGTTGTCGGGAAGAGGTCCTGTCCTCATCAACATGGGGACAGGGTGCTCTGGGGTGGGGGGGCCCGCAGTGCGCCCCCCTGCCCCAGAGCACCCAACCCCCCCATGTTGAGGGCATGCGGCCTGGCACGTCTCAGGAGGGGGGGGGACGCTCGCTCGTCCCCACTCCTTTCCTGGCCGGCCGGGTAGCGTGCTTTGGATACGGGTCTGGTATGGATTGTAGGGGGACCCCCTACGTCGATTTTGCGGCGGAGGGGGGTCTCCTTACAACCCATAACAGACCTAAGGGCCTGGTATGCTCCTGGGGGGGGAACCCATGCCGTTTTTTTCGTTGAAAATTGGCATGGAGTTCTCCCTCTCAGGAATGCATGCTGAGCGACGCTGTCAATTTTTTTGTACATTATTGGTTTTCCCGGCGCGTCTTTTTTTCACCCGTCGCAACTTTAGTGTCCCGTCGCAATCCACAAAGCCGCCCGGCGTCAATTACGTTCGCGCGATGCACGTCGGGAAAATGACGTCACACGCATGCGCAGTACGGCCCGCGCGGGAGCGCGCCTCATTTAAATTGTAAACGCCCCCCGGAGAGGAGGAACGCCTTACGACGGCGGCACTTAACTTACACGGCTTGAAATTTTTACGTAAGTGCTTTGTGGATCAGGCACTTAGGTAAAAACTTTAAGTCAGTGTAACTTAACTGCTGAAAGTTAAGTTACGCCGCCTGGCTGAGGATTTGGCCCATAGTTTTTACCCGGCTGGGTAATAAAGAGCACAGAAAAAAAACTTGTTGCGGACATTTCTTTACTACTGCTATATGCACCATTCACACCTAGGAATTTTGGAAGAGCCACAAGGTAAATGTGCCACCCAAAACAAACCAGCAGCTCCTCCGGGGGTAGTGCTACACAATAAACAGATTGTGACTTTTTAACACAGCGTGTGGCTACTTTGTTTACTTACTGTGATCAATTGTAAGTTGGAGGATGAGCCATTTGAGTTCCTGCTGGGCTAGGTCTGTCCAGGCATTTGTATACCTACATGGAGCACTGAAGCTGTTGTGAGAACTAAACTCAAAGAACTTAAACTTAAACTTTTGTTGGGGAAAAAAATAGCAAACAAAAAAAATAATACAGCGTACACAATTGCACCTCACGTCACATTGTAATCCAATGTTATTAAAAATGACCTTTCCTTTTCAATCTGCAGCTCAGTAATTTTCTGTAAAATGCAATGTACTATGGCTGTCTGGGGGTGTTCTGTACACAGAATGTACAGAATGCCCCCAAGAAACATAATTTCCTGCTTGTGTGATTGGCTCATTGATTTTCCCAGAACTCTACGCTAGGACACAAGTCAAATATCAGGCATCCCCTGCAACAAAAATGTATTTTTTGGGGTGAGATACTCCCAATAGAAAATCACATCTAAAGGGATGCAGAGCACTGCAAGTGATAATTATGAAACCACTCCCATTAGATTCACTTACCATACACACATACCACAGAAAAACACACAGGGATTTCTTCAGAAAAACAAAAGGTAGGAATCTGCAACAAAGTTTGTTAAATCCTTGTAATTTACATTGATCACCCAGATATGAATGTTTCACTATTTAAGTGTGCTCACAACAGAGGGAAGGTAACAACTGAGCTCCACAATAGGAACACCCACAAATCGAGTTGCATGCAAGGGAGGCATTAAAAGGCAATTATAGCACACATAAAGATATTTTTTTCAGAGTTTTTTTCATCATTTTTTACCATTTCTTCTTTATGGGTTTGTTATCTTTACAAAAATCGCATTGTGTTGATTTACATAAGTCTCTCTTGAAATTCTCTACAAATTCTCACAGATCAACTTGAAACTTGGTCATCTGCATGGTATTGAAACATTACAAAAAACAATCTGCATCACTCCTTTTGCTTTCGTTTAATAACTCTTAGTGAATTGCACCATTTAATGTGTCTTTAAGACCTTCAGCTTTCTTTAGTGCTAGTAGACATTTAGTGGCATTCACTGTCTGCAGGGTGTAGCTGGCAAAAACGACTCAGCAGTTCCCACCCTTGGATATTCTCTGAGTCAGCATGTTATTGGCAGACAGTGGATAATTTGGCAGGCAATTTAAGAATATGTTATAACGGGATGATAGGGAACTCTTCCAATTATATATTTATTTAACTTTTTTTTTTATATCCTTCTAAATCAAGTGATTTCACTTGAAAACAAAGTGCATGTTCACATTTTCACATAAAAAGGCCACTAATCATTTTCCATAAAGATAATGCAAACCAGAAAAGATGAAAAAGCACTGGTTGAGTATTGCCAGCTAACATCAGACAAAGAAGATAAATAATAGAAACCAAATAGAATCACACTATAATTAGCTGTGCTAGAATATTTAATAATATAGCTTCCTTCCGGTCCTAAAATGGTTTTAATTCTGTGTTGTTTGATCGACCAAAATAGCACACAGTTGTACTAAATATGTAAAAGAAAAATCATTGCAGTAGCAATGGAAATGTTAATATGGGATTATTTACTGTGTTGTGTATCAGAGCCAGAAAATATGCTTTACCGTGAAACTGCTGAAGCATAAACCAATCCAATTTGTTTTTTATAGTGTGGGGAAGGGTTAGAACATCTGCCATATTCTGAATGCAGTCTGTGTCCTTGTTGCTATTATAAGATGTTAAATATTGTCTCCACAGAATAGATTTATTTTCTATTTCTATTCAGTTTGACACCCATCATCAGGATAAAAAATGAGGAGAAATCTCCCACATGAGAACAAAAACAGAACTTAATGAGGAACTGAACTCTGGAAGCCAAGCCCCAAAAAAATGGCAGCTAGAGAGGAAAGGAATCGTCTCTGGAATTTCCTTGTTTTGCACTGTCATTTTGGCACAGGCAGAGTTTGTCTTTCTTGTGTCAGAACTTCCTGAAAAGAGAATCATGAGCAGTGCCTAGTGATATCACCAAATATCACTCCTAATCTCTTAACCACTAGCCTGCTCGGGCCATTCTGGCACTTCCCTCCTAGAAAATTACTTAGAACCCCAAACATTGTGTATATATATTTTCTAGCAGAGGCCCTATAGAAGAAAATGATGGGTTTTGCAAATTTTTATATCACATGGTAATTGCACAGCAGTTTTTCAAATACAATTTTTTGGGAAAAAATATACTTTATTGGATTTTATTGCACACAAACACAATATAATACTAATTGTATAGTACAATATAAAATATAATGTTATGCTGAGTAAATAGATACCTAACATGTCAAGCTTTAATATTGCATATGACTTTGGAATGACGCCAAACTACAGTACTTAAAATTCTCCATAGGCGATGCTTTAAACATTTTTACAGGTTACCAGTTTAGGGTTACTGAGGAGGTCTGGCACCACTAGAATTATTGTTCTTGCTCTTAAGTTCACGCCAATACCTTACACGTGTGGTGCAATCACATTTACATGTGTGCGCATCATTTACGTATGTGTTTGCTTTGCACATAAGCACAGGGGAGGGGTCGTTTTAAATGTATTTTTATTTTTATTATTTTTTTTATCTATAACTATTTATTTACACTGGCTCTTTAATTTTTTGGTTGTATCATTTTTATTGCTATGAACAACATCCCTTGTGACAGTATGGGCCATGATAAGTCCTCTTTATGGAGATATCTGGGGTCTATTCAACCCCAAATCTCTCATCTGGCCTCCAAAGCAGCCAAGCAGTCGAAACTGAAAGTGACAAAATCCTCATTGCTTCAGGTTTCTGGGGGGTCACAGAAAGGGAGGAACAATGTCTGTTCCTCTCTTTCTGTGCTGTGCAGCCATCATCACAGGGCGCAGCACTCCGTAAACGGACAACAGAACCTGGAAAAGGTGGGGGGAGGAGGGGGGCACTTTCCGCAGACGTTATCGAGTGGTTGTTCAACCCCGCCAAATCATTTCTGCCATACAGGGAACCGCCAGCTGAAAATTCTGATACCGGGATGATGCCTATAGCTGCAGGCATCATCCCCGTATAGCAACTGCAAACAGAAGATGTCATATGATGTTCTACGGTCAGCAAGTGGCTAGGATTATCAGTCAGAGGCAGCAATGCCTTAGACTTTACACTGCAGCTGCACAACTTTGAGACTGTAGGCACAAACCAGAAAGTGCACTGTTTTTTTTTTTTCAGATTAAAATCAACACAAAGGGTACATTTTTCATTGTACTGCTTAGGCACAATTTAAATGTCTAAATGCTCCCTATAACATAGCAAAGCTTATTTAAATTATTTTAAATATGCAGTGGTATCTGCGCTTGAATGGACAGTCCCGGCTGCTGCCCCCCTCACGTAGCCTGTACTAGGAACCAATAAAGTGAATGTAGATAAATATGGATGATGGCGCTGCCTCCTCTATGAACATTGGGCACCAGTCTCTACAAAAGAGTGAAGAAACTCCTAAAGTGTGATGTGCTCTACCACACTAACCCAATAAATAATGAGATAGTGATAAATAATAGATATGTGCATTCCCGTTCGTACGAATGTTATTTTCATACGAAAATGTTCATTTTCGTACCCGCAGAATAATGTGTACATACGAAAAAAATAAAGCACCAAAATACGAAAACGACAGGATTACGAATGAGCCGCATAATGAACAACCGCAAATACGAACGAACGATCTGACGAAAATACGACAAAACGAAAACGGCAAAAGAACAAAAATTACATCTATAACAAAAGATTTGCATTCTGTATCCTGTTTGAATCCCCTCTCTGTTCGCATCCCCAGTCGTATGCTCACACGACATCCACAACAAAAGATTTGCATTCTGTATCTTGTTTGAATCCCTTCTCTGTTCGCATCCCCAGTCGTATGCTCACACGATATCCACAACAAAAGACCCACACCCTGTATTTTGAATTCCTTTTTTCTGTTTGTATTTTGGATTCAACAGAATGCAAATCTTTTGCCACAGATGTCACACGAACACACAACCGAAAGCACCAAAAGAAAAAGGACCCAAAATACAGAATAGAAATCTTTTATTATAGATGTCATTTTCGTTTTTTTGAATGGGCAGTGAGTGTACTGTAGTTAGTGAAGCAGCTTCTCTTTTGTGCTGAGTAGTACAGTAAAGCCAAATAAACTTTTCTGTGGATTTTCATCTGAAGGGAGATCAGTTGGCCAGACTTTTGAACCCAAAAATGGTTTTCTGATGTAGTTTAAAAACGAACAAATTTTCTGAGAATGAACGGAAAACGATCGTTTTTATGTTTGTTGTTAAAAAAGTCTGACCAAGTGTATGGGGCTTAACAATCGTTAATATGGATGAGCCGCGTGTTGAAAGTGCCGCGAATCCCAGCGATATATTTACGAAAGTACAAAATGACGAAAATCCTTTTTCTGTTCGTATCTTCAGTCGCATGCCCACATGACATCCACAACAAATTGTCATAGATGTCATATGAACACACGACCGAAAACACGAACAGAAAAAGGAATCCAAAACACAGAATGCAAATCATTGACGAAAATTCACGAAAATTATTGTCTAACAAGTAACGAACATGAATTAAACAGAATAACGAACCATCCCGCATGTACGAAAATAAAACGGTAACGAAAATACGAAACGATCAGAATACGAAAAAATTTCGGCGTACGAAAAACGAACGGGAACGAACAGGAAAACGGGCGTCTTACGAAAACCGAACGGAAACGAACCTACGGAACGATACGAAACAGAACAAAAAAAAACGAAAAAAAATTCTGTGCACATGTCTAATAAATAATGTGATATTACCGTATTTGCCGGCGTATAAGACGACTGGGCGTATAAGACGACCCCCTAATTTTCCAGGAAAAATGTTGGTTTTGGGATATACTCACCGTATAAGACTACCCCCTTCCTACTAGTCTTTCTGGAAGCTGAGGGGTAGCCAAAACAACCGCTGACAGAAACAGGCTTTTTTCAAATCTCACTGTGCCATTACATTACATGCCTCACTGTGCCATTACATTACATGCCCCCACTGTGCCATCACTTGCCCCCACTGTGCCATCACTTGCCCCCACAGTGCCATCCCTTTCCCCCACTGTGCCATCACTTGCCCCCCACTGTGCCATCACTTGCTCCCCACTGTGCCATCACTTGCCCCCACTGTGCCATCATTTGCCCCCACTGTGCCATCACTTGCCCCCACTGTGCAATCACTTGCCCCCCACTGTGCCATCACTTTCCCCCACTGTGCTATCACTCACGTTTTGCAGCTTCTGGCTTCCAGGCCGGTGACAGTCTCCGTCTGCTGCGAGCGTCCATGATTTGAAAGCCGCGCCTTCTCCTCAGACTGTCCTGTGATAGGCGGAACACACATTTTCCCAGCAGCGCCTCTGTTCTGTGTTCCGCCTATCACGGACGTCCTTTCGTCCGAGGATGAGAAGGCATCCGTGATAGGAGGAACACAGAACAGAGGCGCTATGGGAAAATGTGTGTTCTGCCTATCACAGGACAGTCTGAGAAGAAGGCGCGGCTTTCAAATCATGGACCTCGCAGCAGACAGAGACTGTCACCGGCGTATAAGACGACCCCCGACTTTGGATGCATTTTTTTGCATCCAAAAAGTCGTCTTATACGCTGAAAAATACGGTATGTTCCGATGAACAAAAAATAAGCCAAAAACTCAAACAATAAGTGCCTCCGGCCTCCAGAGAGCAACCAGACAATTAATTGCCTATCACGGGCCGCACCCTAGCACACTGTTAGAGGTAACCTTCAATTATCCAATCAAGTGAATCAATGGCTGTTAACTGACAGCTAAGTGATAGGTGCTAAGTGATAGAGATAATTCTTAATATGTATATGATAAAGCTTGACCTCTATGTGAGCTCATATATTAAAAAACAAAGTGGTGGAAGAATATGTGAAATTAAAATGATAAACAGTGGTGATAAATCAATATAAATAGTCCTCAGTGAGTAGGTTAAATGACATCCAATAAATCAATGGCCCTTTTGGGCAGTGCATAAACACTATGTGAAAAGTTCCCATTATCCAAGTTCATATAAATCTTTAGTGAACAAGGAATCCCCACTCTGCAACAGGGGGCATCAAGGGCAAGACAGAGTGACTCCACTCTCCAAGACCCTTGAGATGAATAGTGGTAGTCTCTGCTTTAAATCACAATGGTGGATGTTAATAAAAAGGCTAACAGCTCCAACAGAAATTAGGTGACTTTAGTGACTTTTCTAGCTGGACGATCATCAGTTTGAAACAGGTGACAGAGGTGCTCCCCCTATGGGTCCACACTCACCAGACATTGGTACCCCTGCAGGGGTGAGAGGCACATCAGGGGGAGATGGATGGGCTGGTCTGCTCTCCAGTGATCACTTCTTATGTCACTCCGCTCCCAAAAGCACCGATTCTCACCTCAAGGTTAAAGTGAATCATTTCTTGTAATCTCCAGCCCAGCTCCTCATAAGATCAGAAAAAAGCCTCCATAGCGTAAAATTTTTTTATTTGATAAAAATATTTAAAAAGCGATTGTTAACAACTATTGGCGATCGCTAACAACTAAAATCATGCATTAAGCATGCCGATTTACGAAATAAAAATACAGACACAAGAAAAAGACACAAGGTCTCGCACTGGGGATGGCTGGTGGACGATAAACAGCGTGCGTTCCACCACTCTCTCCCCACAGTCCGGAAGTGACATTAGACGTAGCAATGTCCAATCACTGACGCATTTCGATGTCAGTCGTCTTCTAAGGTGATGTCATCGCGCTACGTCTCCCGTCTAAATAGATAGACGGCATCTGGGTACTAGTGTTGAGCAGAATATGCCATATTCGATTTCGCGATATATCTCGAATATATATTCGAATATTCGAGATATATTCGCTAAATTCGAATATTCGTGATATTTTATCGAAATTAAATGATTGCGATTTTTCGCTATTGCGAATGCGAAAATAATTGCGATTTTTTGATAACTGCGGTAGGAGCACTCTGATTGGCTCAGAATATTCGTGATATTTTATCGAAATATCGCAACATGCGAATGCGATATTTATTGCGCAATTTCGAGAAATGCTGGAGGAGCGCTCTGATTGGCTCAGAATATTCGTGATATTTTATCGAAATATCGCAACATGCGAATGCGATATTTATTGCGCAATTTCGACAAATGCTGTAGGAGCACTCTGATTGGCTCAGAATATTCGTGATATTTTACAATACAAAATAATTGCGAATATTCGGCAAATGCGGAAGGAGCACTCTGATTGGCTCAGAATATTCTTGATATTTTACAATACAAAATAATTGCGAATATTCGGCAAATGCGGAAGGAGCACTCTGATTGGCTCAGAATATTCGTGATATTTTACAATAGAAAATAAAAAGTGTTTTGCATTGGTGGTGATTCTTTACTCTATCCATCTGTCACAGCCATTTGTCAATCAAACACCTTGAAGATTGAACACGTTCATGCTGCATGCTTTGGACTTTTTTTCACTTCACATATCAAAGACATTTTTATGAAAGATTATTTTTCTATTATTGGGACTATATTTCTTTATATATTTGTTTCACTGTGTATTTCACAAGTTATTTGCGCTTGCTTATTTTATAATTTGCCCACATGTCTTGTCACTAGACATATTTTTTATTCTTGTAGAGCGACTCCATTTTCTGTCTTGTATTAATTGATGTTGTATAACATTTTTGAGTTGCTGCTGTATTCTCCCCTTTTTTAAGGTATGCGCAATTTTTTCCTTCTTACAAAAAATAATAATATCAAACATACAAATATTCATAACAGAAACATACACAAAGCCCCCCCCTTTTGCATCAGAGACAATCAGAGTTCTCCTACCACAGTTATCGAAAATTCGCAATCATTTTCGCATTCGCAATAGCGAAAAATCGCAATTTTTTTTTTTCAATTTGGCAACATAAAAGGATCGCCTCAGCTTAGCTACTCGGCCCAGGGTCTCTAATCATACCAGCAATGCTTTTAGACGTCGATAGGATGTGATCTGTTTTAAAAATCAAATTGAAAAAATGCGAATATTCGGAATTGCGAATATTCACCGCGAAATTCGAAATATAGCGCGATTTCTCGAATATGCTATATTCGAGTCGAATATTCGCAATGCGAATATTCGTGAGCAACACTACTGGGTACCTCCCCCGGCGGGCGCGGAAATGGGTTGGGCAGCTAAGCTATGATCTGCCTACATAACCACCCACTGATGTCCTCCCCCATGAATAGCCCTCTGGTGGTGAGAACTGGAAATGTTCCCCAGATGCCGTTATTCAATACAATTAATGCAATATAAAAATGAAGTTTTAACAAAATTTAAACAAGATCTTTAACTACCAGGGAGGTATCTTCTTTTACATGTACCCACACTCCATGGTGTAAAGTATTAGTAAGAGTAAGGTAAGTTAACCGATTACAAAAACAGTGGGGTAAAGAATAATAATAAAACGGTCAAGGGGAATATATATCCAGAAATCATATAATCTAAATTTACATCTAGGTGAGAGGTAGTGTATACATTTCAAATTATGTTATCTCCAGAGGCATACACTACCTCTCAATAAAAAAAAGTAAAAAATGATAAGATCAGAGAGTCTTAATCAAATAATACAGCAGCGCTAGTTGTCACTGAGAACTGCATGTGACCACTCTTTTTCATGTGTAACCATACATAAAAGAAGGAAAGTTCTCCAGAGTTCAGAGTATGAGCCAAAGTCCAGTGAGAGAGGTGTTCTTAAGAAAGTAGTGAGCTGTCCGCAGCTGGTGACATCAAACGTGCACACAACACCCTTCAAACGTCTCCCGTGCCAGTCTCCCCTTAAGGGCATCTACTCACCAGAAGGTAGAGTTTAGTAGGCTCTGAACATCAACTCCATCCGATTATGTCCAACTCCAGGGAACTGCAGCTTGACCAGCGTGTTAAGTTCCTAGTATCCACCAGATGTAAGGGCACACAAAAAAGACTAGATATGGTGTAATACCATTTGAGTCTTTATTACACAAGCTGTGCCAATCCACTTTAAAATCACAGCAACAGTTAGGTTAAAAGAATACTTGCAAAACACACGGGCTTAGTCCCAGGCTCACAGTGGGGTTCCTTTGCCTGTGTCTCTCACGTCCACCACGAATAGACACCGATCTGCTACCACACACTGGAGCGCAGATGGAACGCAGCGCACAGTGTGATGCTTCCTGTGTGTCGTGAGGTCACGCCCTAATGTTTCGTCCTTCCGACTTCCTCTGAGGGCGTGGCCTCCCGACACAACAACACAGCTTAAATTCTGATCAATCTGTGTGAGACACGCCTCACGCATTAACCCTTCGTATCCCCACATTCACTCACGGACACCCGAGAGGATGCATTTGGGAATTCATTCACTGGGGACATGCTTTCAATTGTATGATCTAAACACAGCGATCTCACAACATAATTTAGAACTATAAGACATCATGAAAGTATTCTCCATCAACCCCAAATAATATTAATTGTTCACACATATAATATATATGTATGTGAGGATAGGTGAAAACAATAAACATCAACATATATTGTCATTTATAATATAACAACAATAGCTATGGGTAAAAAACACCATATCAATCTATATTCAATAATAAAAAAAAGAAATGCAAAAGTTAATATGAATCTGACGGACATAGCTCATAGTGAATATAGATCTCTAAATCTTAATATTCAAAAGTTCATATATCTATAGTCCGACTGACTAGATTCTATTAATCACAAAATTGATCTAATTACAGATAAATATAATAATATAGCAGGTTACGGGCATTAATAAAGTTATTAATTATATTGGTGGTGGTGTCCCACCACCAATATATAAAACATATCATATATTAAATTTATGTTAAAATATTTTAAAATATTTTAAAATTATAATAAAAATCTAGTAATAATAGTAAAATGGTAGAAGGACAGTAGAAAAGAAGTAGATCAAAGTGGGGAGCAGTGCAAAATCAACTCTATCTCTATTTTCATAGTATCAATCCATTATAAGTCTAAGGCCCCGTACACACGGTCGGTTTGGTCCGATGAGAATGAACCAAAGTCGACGCATGCTCGGAAGCATCGAACTTCATTTTTTTCAGCACGTCGTGTGTTTTACTTCACCGCGTTCTGACCCGATCAGATTTTGAACTGATGGTGTGTACACACATCAGACCATCAGGCCACTTCAGCGGTGAACCGATGAAAACGGTCCGTCGGACCATTCTCATCGGTTTTGTCCGACCGTGTGTACGGGGCCTTAGGGGGTGTTATCTATTAATAGTCACTTATGAAGCAATTCATATCGAGTTCTACATTTAACCCCTTAGGGGTAACTGTGTCCAATAAATATATCCACAGGGTTTCCCGCTTGGATAGTTCCCCGATCATATTATTTCCTCTCCATACTGGTTTAATTACATTGATACCCCAAAATTTCAACCCCATGGGGTCTTGATTATGGTGTAATTTAAAATGGAGTGAAACATTGTGATCCTTGTAGCCGATCCTGATATTTTTGATGTGTTCACCAATTCTCACTTTAAGACACCTTTTAGTACGGCCTACATACATAAGTTCACATGGACAGAGTAGAACATATACCACATGCGTGACATTGCACGTAATAAACTCTTTGATATCAAATTCCTTGTTATTCACTGTGGATTTAAAGTTGGTTATGCCTCTCATAGGTTCTGATACTGATTTACAGGATTTGCACTTCCGGCATGCGGAAAAAAACGTTTTGATCCCAAAAAGATGCTGGTTTCGTAGGCTGGTCTAGTACTTTTTTCACAACTTTGTCTCCTATACTCGGTGCCTTTCGGTAGATGAATTTAGGATTTCCTGGGAGGACCGGATTCAGAGTTTTATCCAGACACAGTGCATGCCAATGATTCTGGAGTATGGCTTCAACTTCCTTATATTGTGTATGGAAGGAAGACATAAAGCTCCATTCATGATCCTTAAAATGGGTAGTTTTCAGGACATCTTTCAGAACCTCTGCTCGTGGAATTAATTTAATCTCTTCAGATATTATATCAAATTTTTGGGCATCATAGCCCTTTTCTCTGAATCTACTTTTAAGAATCTCAAATTGGGAATCGTAATCTTCCAATGTAGAGCAGTTTCTCTTTACCCGCATAAGTTGGCCTTTCGGTATGTTTTTTAACCATGCTGGATGGTGACCACTCTGCATAGATAAAAAACTGTTACGATCTGTGGGTTTAAAATAAACTTTTGTTTCCAAAGTGGATCTGGATAACCTGGATAACCTATGTTGTTTTAAAAAGGTAAACATATATTGTTCATTGATATTGCACACATTTATAGTAATTAAGATAACAAAGAACATACTGAAGCAATCAAGAACACACTGGTATTGTTCTATTACAGGAAGGCTTTCTTGATAATTGAGCAAACAACTACAATCTTACATAGATCAAATGAACATGGTATCTTTCATTAAAGTAGAACTACAGTCAAAATTATTTAATATGTGCAATAGAAAGAAAAAATAACAGTGCGCTTGTACAAAATTAACAAAATAAAATACTAAAGCTGCAAAAACATAACAGAAAGTGTCACTCCCATCAAATGTATATATAAAATAGTGTTGTGCTGTAAATAAAGAAAAGAAAATGCTATAGAGTGAATTATAAAACTATAATTACTGTATATACTCGAGTATAAGCCAAGTTTTTCAGCACATTTTTTTTGTGCTGAAAAAGCCTCCCTCGGCTTATACTCGAGTCAGGTTTTCTCTCCCACCGTGTCAGTCTTGATGCAGAGGGAAGGAAACCTGATTACGCTGATTCACAGCGGCGCTGTGTGTATAGGAAGTCCACGCTGTCCTGCCTCCTCCTCGTCCGTCTGTGATGAGGAGGAGGCGGAGCTATGTTACAGTGGACAGCGCGGACAGCAGAATGTAGTCTCACTGCCCGGCCACAGGAATGTTTGCAAGCGTCGGAGTTCAGGGTGAGTTCAGAACTGGACACAGAAGGACATCATTCATACTTCTCTGGCAGCTGGACAACTTTGACAAGCAGAGCCCATTAAATCCTGCTCAAGTACCTGTAAACATGCGTCTTGAGCAAATTTCACAGGCCATTTAAATATTTACACATATGTAAGGGGGAAATGGAAGGTATGGCACTGGAATGTACCTCCATAGCATCACTTGCTGTCCCTTTTTTCTTGCAGAGTTTGTTATTTTTATTGGCAGGATGTCAGGACCTGGATTTGAACCTGGGACCTCAGCTGTGTCTGGCAGTGAACCTTCTCACTGAGCTATCTGGGATGCTGGACAGCTCCCTGTCTGATCTGCTGGACAAACCCATCTGATCCATTGAACATTCCTGCCTTGTGTCTTGATTGTCTTGAACCTTGAACCCCTTGCTCCTCCCACGAACTTCCTGATATAAGCCATGTCTCTGCACTTCCTCCTTGCCAGAATATTGTGCTATCTCCAGCCTGTATCTCGCTCCTGTCTTCCCTGCTGCCGTCCATATTTGCTACTGCTCGTTACCGACCACTTGGCTTGTTATCGACTACGCTTCTGCCTGATCCCAACCTACAAATACTCATTACCGACCACTTGGCTTGTTATCGACTACGCTTCTGCCTGATCCCAACCTGCTTATCTTCTATTGTACCCCGGCTTTCTCACCTCCTGGTGGGGCAATCCTGAGGACCGCGACCTGGCGCTAACACGCAGCAAAATCCATCTTCACCTTCAGAAGCTCTGGTGAATACCGGTTAGCGCTTAGATTCCGCACCTCAGGTGACCCCGTGTCATCAGCCAGGGTGACCTGTTCTGCTGCTATAGCTACTGGCCTCTGAGCCTGACTCCAGACCGTGACAGAATATTCTGGCCCAAAACATGGAGGCCGTTGTAGCAGCTGCTGTAGCTCCTCTCAGGGTGCAAATCGCTGAGTTGCAGACGTTTGCTGTTAACTACCAGGAAAAATGTTCTGAGTTACAAATTGAAGTGAAAGCACTACAAGAGGAAATCCTTGATATGAATAAACAATTGCGTGACTTTCGTGCTCGAGACACTGCTGCCGTAGATACTAATACACGAATGCCCCTACCACTTAAGTTTAACGGAGACCGCCGCCATTATAGAGGGTTCCTTAATCAATGTCGCATATACTTTCAGATGCAACCTGCTGCATTTACTTCGGACAGGAAAAAGGTGCTGTTTATTATCAACCTCCTGACTGAGGAAGCTTTAGCCTGGGCCTCCCCTTATGTGGAGAAAGATGATGTCGTCCTGGATGATTTCAATTCTTTTGTGACTGCGATGAACCAAGTTTTCGATGATCCTAACCGCTGCACTACTGCTGAGGCAAAATTGCACAATTTACGGCAGGGTAGACGCTCTGTTGCAGAGTACACAACTGAATTTCGACGCTGGATCTCAGATACCAATTGGAATCCAGCAGCACAAAAGAGTCAGTTCCGTCAAGGACTCTCGGAACAAGTAAAAGATGAGCTTGCCAGAGTAGAAAGTCCTGACGACCTTGAGGCTTTTATTAAATTGTGTATTCGAATTGATCAAAGACTTACTGAAAGGAGAAAGGAGAGACTGGGAATCTTAGGCAGTAATGGTGGCATGCGTTTTTCTACTACTCAGTATCCTCCTAAGGTTTCAAGATTTACTCCTGATTCTGACACTCCTGAACCTATGCAGGTGGATGCTCTTAAAAGATCTATTACTACTCAGGAGAAAGAAAGACGACGTTCAGAGAACTTATGTCTTTATTGTGGAGACTCCGGACATTACGCAGTTAATTGTCCCAATAAATTTAAGAGAACAATTGCAGCAACAGATATTACAGTATCTGAACAAATAAACTCAATTTCTCAGTCCGTCTCTCCTTTAATTCAGGAAGCAAATAAGGTTAATTCTTTATTAACTCATTTTGTCATGCCCATTAAGCTAATTTCTGAGGGCCGTGAAATCCCCTGCTCTGCTATGCTGGACTCTGGGGCTGGAGGAAACTTTATGGATATAGAGTTTGCCCACCACAATAACATTCAAGCCATAAATACATCTTCTCCTATTGAGATGGAGACAGTTGATGGTTCACCCTTATCCTCAGGACCTGTTACCCATAAAACCGTTCCTTTGGTAATCCAGTTTGAGGCGGATCATTGTGAGACCATCAGCTTTCAGTTGATCACATCACCCAAATTTCCCATCATTTTGGGCATTCCTTGGTTCTCCAGTCACAATCCCTCTATCAACTGGGGAGCACGGACCATAGATTTCACATCCTCCCACTGCAAGGAACACTGTAGGGAATCTTATCAAACAAGTTCTCCGCTGGTCAAGGAATTGCAAGTTGGTGTGGTAACTACCCAGTCATATGACGACTTGCCTCCACAATACCATGCATTCCGGGATGTCTGTGATAAGAAAAATGCAGATCAATTACCTCCTCATCGCTCATACGATTGCCCCATTGAGCTGCTTCCAGGGGCCGAAATACCTTTTGGCCGCCTTTTCAATCTCTCAGAACCTGAATTAAAAGTGCTCAGGGAGTGGCTTGATGAAAATTTAGAAAAGGGTTTTATTAGACACTCAACATCTCCTGCAGGAGCAGCTCTATTCTTTGTTGAAAAGAAAGACTCCACCTTGCGTCCATGCATTGATTACAGGCACATGAATAAGGTCACAATTAAAAACCGTTATCCACTCCCCTTGATCTCGGAAATGTTGGAAAGACTTCGTTCTGCCAAAGTGTTTACAAAACTTGACCTACGGGGGGCATATAACCTGGTCCGTATTCGTTCAGGAGATGAATGGAAAACCGCCTTTAGAACCAGATATGGGCATTTTGAGTCCTTGGTCATGCCTTTTGGTCTCTGCAATGCCCCTGCGACCTTTCAGCACTTCATAAATGATGTTTTTCGAGATCTGTTGGACCAATTTGTCATTGCTTATCTGGATGACATCCTTATCTTTTCTGATAACCTGGAAGAGCACCGCAAGCATGTTTGCATTGTCTTTGAAAGATTAAGGCAGAATCGACTTTACATCAAATTGGAGAAATGTGAGTTTGAACAAACCCAGATCCAGTTCTTAGGGTATATTATTTCTCCAGATGGTGTGGGCATGGATCCTGAGAAGATTAAAGCAGTGGTAGATTGGCCTGCCCCCGGAAACATTAAGGAAATCCAACGATTTGTCGGGTTTGCCAACTTTTACCGAAAATTTATAAGGAACTTCTCTAAGGTGATAGCTCCAATTACCCAGCTAACAAAGAAAGGGGTGCCCTTTGTGTGGTCATCTGAGGCACAGGCTGCTTTTGGAAAGTTAAAAACTCTTTTTACTTCTGCACCAGTATTGGTACATCCCAATCCTGAATTGCCTTTTATAGTGGAAGTGGATGCTTCAAACTCTGCCGTGGGAGCTATTCTCTCCCAACGACATGGTGAAAAGATGCAGCTACATCCTTGTGCTTACTTTTCTCGTGTAATGTCTTCAGCCGAAAGAAATTATGACATTGGGAATAAGGAGTTGCTAGCAATTAAAGAAGCATTTTCTGAATGGAGGCATTTGCTGGAAGGCGCTAAGCATCCTGTAACCGTTCTCACTGATCATAAGAATCTGGAATTCATTCGTTCTGCCAAGAGATTGTCTTCTAGACAAGCACGTTGGTCATTGTTCTTTTCCAGGTTCAATTTCATTATCTCATATCGACCTGGGTCAAGGAATGGTAAGGCTGATGCCTTATCACGAATGTTGTCTGGGCCTCTCCAGGAAGACAACTCTGAATACACAGTCCTGCCTCAAAAGAACTTTCTAGGTGTCACAAGTTCTAAAGCATTCTTGAGTCTTCTCAAGGAAGGGTATGAGAATGACCCACTCCTCAAAGATCCTCCTATGAACATCATCCTTGATTACAAGAATGGCTTCTGGACTCAAGCACATCGCCTCTATGTACCTGAAGTTGCTCGGGTTGAAGTCCTCAAGTTGGTTCATGACTCCAAACTTGCTGGACATTTTGGAGTTTCTAAGACGGAGGAACTTTTATCCCGTTCCTTTTGGTGGCCTGGGTACAAAAGAGATGTCAAAAGTTATGTAGCCTCGTGCCTGGTCTGTGCTCGCAATAAGACACCCCGAGCTTCTCCTTTGGGGTTGCTCCAGCCACTCCCTGTCCCATCAAGACCATGGGGATCAATTTCTATGGACTTTGTGGTTGATTTACCCCCCTCTAAAGAAATGACCACTATCTTGGTTGTTATTGACCGCTTCACTAAGATGGCTCACTTCATACCAGTGAAGGGGGTACCCTCTGCAGAACAAACTGCAGAGTTGATGGTTCGAGAAGTCTTTAGACTACATGGAATTCCAGAAGATGTAGTTTCTGACCGAGGAGTACAGTTCACTTCAAAATTTTGGAAAAGCTTTTGCTCAGCTTTAGGAGTAACAATTAATCTATCTTCTGCTTTTCATCCTCAGTCTAATGGTCAGACCGAGAGGACCAATCAAACGTTAGAGCAGTACCTCCGATGTTTTGTTAGTTATCTTCAGGATGACTGGGTGGACTATCTTCCTACAGCGGAGTTTGCTTATAACAATTCTAAACATAGCTCCACCTCTCAGACCCCTTTTTTCCTAAATACCGGGCTTCATCCAGCTTTTATCCCTGATCTCCCTATCTCAACTCCAATTCCTGCTGTTACCAACAGATTAACTGCTTTACAGGAGATCCAGGGAAAATTGATCGAGACTTTGAGGGAAGCTCAGGAAAGTTACAAGAAGGCTGCAGATAGACATCGCAGAGCACTTCCTACCTTTCATGTGGGTGATCAAGTTTGGTTATCTACTAAAAATCTGAAGGTTCATGTTCCATCTGCAAAGTTGGGACAAAAGTTTGTGGGACCTTTCCAGATCTTGGCCCAGATCAACCCAGTTGCCTTTCGCCTAAAACTTCCAGCAAGTATGAAGATTCACCCTGTGTTTCACATTTCGCTACTTAAACCTTTTCACGAAAATACTTTTTCTGGAAGAACACTTCCACCCCCTCCACCTGTTGAGGTACAGGGTGAAGAAGAATACGTGGTGGAGAAAATTCTTGATTCCAGGATCTATAGGAACAAATTGCAATATCTGGTTCAATGGGAAGGATACGGGACAGAAGAAAATTCTTGGGAGCCGGAGCAGAACGTTCATGCTCCTAGATTAACAAGGGAATTCCACCAGAGGTTCCCTCACAAACCAGGCCCTAAGACGTCCAGTGGACGTCCTGGGAGGAGGGGAGTACTGTCAGGACCTGGATTTGAACCTGGGACCTCAGCTGTGTCTGGCAGTGAACCTTCTCACTGAGCTATCTGGGATGCTGGACAGCTCCCTGTCTGATCTGCTGGACAAACCCATCTGATCCATTGAACATTCCTGCCTTGTGTCTTGATTGTCTTGAACCTTGAACCCCTTGCTCCTCCCACGAACTTCCTGATATAAGCCATGTCTCTGCACTTCCTCCTTGCCAGAATATTGTGCTATCTCCAGCCTGTATCTCGCTCCTGTCTTCCCTGCTGCCGTCCATATTTGCTACTGCTCGTTACCGACCACTTGGCTTGTTATCGACTACGCTTCTGCCTGATCCCAACCTACAAATACTCATTACCGACCACTTGGCTTGTTATCGACTACGCTTCTGCCTGATCCCAACCTGCTTATCTGCTATTGTACCCCAGCTTTCTCACCTCCTGGTGGGGCAATCCTGAGGACCGCGACCTGGCGCTAACACGCAGCAAAATCCATCTTCACCTTCAGAAGCTCTGGTGAATACCAGTTAGCGCTTAGATTCCGCACCTCAGGTGACCCCGTGTCATCAGCCAGGGTGACCTGTTCTGCTGCTATAGCTACTGGCCTCTGAGCCTGACTCCAGACCGTGACACAGGAGCTGTGACTTCACTTGTTTTTTAAGTTAAATCTATCATGGACGTGGCTGTAGTTTGTGTACTTTGGAAATGGTACGTGCTGCCCTATCTTAAAAAATTAAAAGCCATGATGGAAAAACGCTTTATCTTTTTAATGAAAAGGGTGGTTTCAAGTAAAACTACAGAAATTAGGAAAACATGGACGACGTGAACGGCACGGAATTCCTATACACACAGCCCTGCTGTGAATCAGAGGACAATGTATTGAGTAGTATGGGTTTCCTTCCCTCCTCATCAAGACTGACACAGCGGATAAGGTATAGTGAGGATGTTTATGGGCACAGTGAGGCTGCTTATGGGCACAGTGAGAATGTTTATGGGCACAGTGAGGATGTTTTTGGCACAGTGAGGATGTTTATGGGCACAGTGAGGCTGCTTATGGGCACAGTGAGGCTGCAAATGGGCATGGTTGACCCCTTTTCCACTAACAGTAGCTGCTGCATTCTTACCCTAGGCTTATACTCGAGTCAATACGTTTTCCCAGATTTTTGTAGTAAAATTAGGTGCCTCGGCTTATTTTCGGGTCAGCTTATACTCAAGTATATACAGTATGTTAAATATAAATAAAGCAAGAAGGAAGGAGGGTGGGAGTTTACATGAGACATGCATCCAGGGAGATATCATGATAAAAATTTGTATTGCAGGTACCTAATATAATAGAACTAAGAAGGTTACATGAAAGCATTGCATAACAACAATTGGCAATCAATAGTTTAATTGTATATGAAATATAACAATAATAATAACATAATGGAATAACATAATTAGTTCATACTGTAAACATTATAAAGGACCACATTTATTGAAGCGTGTCTCCATAAAAAATAACTGTAACCCTGATTGGTTGGTACAATCCAATTGGTATATGAGGTAGTATCTGTAGTTTTATACAGGTAACAAGCTGAGATTAGGAACATTCCCTTTAGGAGAGTGCTCCTAATCTCAGCTTGTTACGTGTTATAGAAGATACCTGGGAGCTGAACTCAAATACTTTTTTCACTCATTAAAATGCAAATCAATTTATAACTCTTTTGAAATGTGTTTTTCTGAATATTTTTGTCGATTTTCTGTCTCTCACTGTTAAAATAAACTTACCAATAAAATAATAGACTGGTCATTTCTCCATCAGTGGAATAAATAAACTGGGAGGAATGAAACTGGTTGAGGAAAATCCATATTCTATTAACAAGCTGAGGTTGCTCAAGACATTTTAATGTAAAAAGAAATCTTACACGCTGACAGGACTGAGCACAGCATCAAGATACATAGTGGCCTTACTGCATTAACAAGGTCCCCCACAGGCAGACATTTAGAAAAAGATATCTGTTTCAAAACGTACTGTTCAAACTCCTTTTCGGAAACAGAGAAAAACAAGCTTTGAGGACTAAAATGCAGTGGATGGCCAAAGAAATTTATTGCAGCAGATGAAAGACACACCATGCTGACTTCCTTTTACAATCAGAAGATATCCAGCTGCAATGGCTTAGATTTAAGAGAAACCAGTGTGATCCTGGTACACCTTTCTACTGGGATATGTCTGATCAGCAGTGCTCTTCATGGAGAAATTTACTTCCAGGTCATTCATATACACAGCATGGAAACCATGCCAAGCCAAGCCAAGCAGGTATGCACTAAAACACAAAAAATGGTGTGCAGAAAAAGTGCAACAGGTGCACTGTAAAACATGGCAATTTTTTTTACATGAAGGCCTTAAAAATAGTACAGGCACGAATATATGCATGCAACGATGAAGCATGGTGGAGGTTCCTTACAGATTTGGGGCTGAATTTTTGCACATGGAGTTGATGATTGGGTCGGAAATAAATGGTCTCCCTAATGCTGAAAAATGCAGGTTGGCGCTTACTAATCTTGAAATACCAATAGGAAGGCATTTGATCAGTCAAAAAATTAATTTTTCAGTAGGACAATGCCCTCTAAAATATAGCCAAAGTAATAAAGAACTATATTCAGCTAAATAAATGAGATGGTATGGCCTCTGCATAGCCCTGATTTCAACATCTTTGAGTCAGCTTGGATTTCATAAAGAGACAGAAACAATTGAGAAGATCTGTGGTTAGTTATCCTAAATGTTTGGAAAAACCTGCCTGCCAAGATTCTTAAAAACTGGGTGCAAGGAGAATCTACTTGGTTTAGAGGATCAACACACCAAATATTAATTTTAGTTTTATTTATTTTTATGAACATTGTAAGTTGTTTATTGATGAAAGAAAAACTACCAACTTCATTCTTTTCTAAGCATTCTCATTTTTACAAACAGGCTGTCTTTCCATTCTTTTGTCCTTATATCCAAGCAGGGCTTTTTTTTTTCTCAAACAATAGGTGCTGGAACTCAACCATGATCCCTTAAAACCCCTCCAACAACACACACCCTCCAAATCACATCAAATGGTGGGTGTGGTCAGTCAAATTTCACGAACAGTAGGAGGCCCCTGACCATTTTGCTGGTCAAAGACCAGGCCATTTTTTGCGATTCGGCACTGTGTCGCTTTAAGTGACAATTGCGCGGGCGTGCGACGTGGCTCCCAAACAAAATTTACATCCCTTTTTCCCCACAAATAGAGCTTTCTTTTGGTGTAATTTGATCACCTCTGCGGTTTTTATTTTTTGCACTATAAACAAAAATAGAGTGTCAATTTTGAAAACAATTCAATATTTTTTAGTTTTTGCTATAATAAATATGCCCAAAAAATAGATAAAAAAAAGTTTTTTTCCTCAGTTTAGGCCCATACGTATTCTTCTACAAATTTTTGGTAAAAAAATTGTAATAAGCGTTTATTGATCGGTTTGTGCAAAAGTTATAGCAGCTACAAATTAGGGGGTAGTTTTATGGCATTTGTTATAAAAAAATGTTTTACTAGTAATGGCAGCGATCAGCAATTTTTATTGTGACTGCGACTTTATGGCGGACACATCGGACACTTTTGACACATTTCAGTCACACATCAGTGCTATAAAAATGCACTGAGGACGAGTGTGGTCCAGGGAGCACAGTTTTGGAACTCCCTGCCTCTAAAATTAAGGCTTGAGAATGATCTTTTTAAGTTCAGGAGGCTTCTAAAAACTGAGCTTTTCAGTCAAGCCTATGGAATTACATAGGTTTTTATAGTTCTTTGATCTGCTAACCATTTTTAATTTTGATCTGTTCCGCTGCCTGTGTATTTTTTTGGTTGTTGCTGTATTGTTGTTCTCGGCGCATCGAGGCCTACTGGTAACTGACTGCGTTTTGTACCATTTTGTACTTTTAAGAATTTTAATAAATAAATAAATAAATAAATAAAAATGGCACTGGTGGTGAAGGGTTTAACCACTAGGTTGTGCTGCAGGGGTAGTTCCTCCTGTGCCAACATGGTCCCAGAACCAGGAACACTGCAACACACACACACCCCGGCCAGGAGAACGACTGCCCAGGTGGATGGCGGCAAGGCGACAACGCCCAACCAATAGCGTCTGCCCCCTAAATACCCCTCCCCAGCATGCACAGTGAGGTGATCAACCCTCCTGATTGGCTGCCGAGGAGAAGTATCCACACGACCCAGACTCTACTGCTGCCACCTACCGTCTGGGGGTGCCTGAATGTCCCCAGACAGCAAGCATGGGCACACAGTACAGCCAGAGCTGGAACAGAGGCCTTAAATGTAGCCCAAATAAACATGGTCAGAGGCAAATAACTCTCTGACCCCTCTAAATTTACAACAGCAACGGCTATGAAAGTAGCCAGGCGCTACATTCGTCTTTTTATTTTATTGAACATTCTTCAAAACGTTCCTCGTGTTTTCTATTAACCACCTGCTGACCTTGCTATAGTCGAATGATAGCTACCTATGACGACCTCCCGTGCTTCCGCTTCTCGTGCCCCCTGGGGTGTGCATTCGGAAGTGTCTGCATCATGGCTCGGGGTAAAGGGCCAACCACAGCAGCCTTTTACCAAGTCATCTCTCTACTTTTCTTTTTTACTAGTAAGGACGGCGATTAGCGATTGTTTGTAGGACTACGACATTGTGGCAGACAAATTGAACACTAAGTGACACTTTTTGGGGACCAGTGTCAGCAATCAGTGCTAAAAAATGCACTGACACTGTATAAATGACACTGGCAGGAAAGGGATAACATCGGGGGCAATCAAAGGGTTAAATGTGTTCCCTGGGAGTGTTTTTTAACTGCGTGGGGGATGTTAGACAGAGATCTGTGTTCCTGATTACTAGGAATCACAGATCTGTCTCTCTTTGTCTGTGACAGATCGACGGTCTGCTTTGTTTACATAGGCAGACCGCCGTTCTGTCATTCCCAAGAATAATTGTGCTGATTTTTGACAATCTAATATAAGTTTGCCTGTCTGATGGCCATCTCTTTCTATAACTTCCAGGATCCCCCCTTCCCCATACTTTGCAGCTTCTCCTCTGCTGTTTACTTTCAATTTCTATCAACTACATATCCCATGGTACCTTGCTGCCTGTAAGCAGTTATTCCCATCCTGCCCCCGCCTCCTAAAACTTCTGCTCTCAGCAGAAGTAGTAGTTCAGAAGGCAGGCTCTGTGAAATGCATGACACAGCAGTGCCTACTCACAGGGCATATTGAATATCTTTTGCAAAATTCAAGGAAGTAAATGTGTGGGGATCTTCACAAAGTAAGTTTACAAACATCAAGATCATTCAGATTTAAAGGAATATGCTATAAATAATTTAAATGTTATGTGAATGTGGAAGTTAAAGTGGTATTAAACCCAGAATCAAACATTTATTATATTGCAGCTTACACCTTCTTAGATATGATGGCTGCATTATTTTTTCTTTTTAGTAATTCTTCTATTTTCATCTGGTGATCCAGCCAGTAAGTCTGTAGTTTTTTATAAAGAACATGTTTTCCAGCAAAAAGTATCAGTTACAGAGATGAGACAAACCATTTAAGACTAGCATGGCTGCTTCTAATACTCAACTGTATTTTATTTATGTAAAACCTTTATCACAAAAGGTAAAAAAAAAAAACGGTTTGTTGTAACTGCTTATAAAGTATTGACTGGAGTTTGGCTTAAATTTGTTAGCTTATTAAAATATGCTAGTGCATATAACACTCCCCTCCCCACAGGCTGACAATGCTGCTGCACAAAGGAGTCCCCTGTGCTTCTTCATCCGGACTGGGGGCACTCTAATACAGAAGGCTTGTGACTGGCCAGATCACCAGGTGAAAACAGGGGGAAAAAAACAAATAAAAAAAAACGAATGCAGTCACCACATCGAATGATTGGTAGGCTGTCATACAATACATTGGTATAATACCCGTTTCATATATGATTTGATAGATACACTTTTGGTATATTGATTTAAAACTTTTTCCCAGACTAACACCAATTATGATGAGGTCTTAGGCCTCGTACAGACGACCGGATCTATCCGCTGGGATTGATCCGCGGATCAGTTTCAGCAGATAGATCTGGTCGTCTGTACGTCCGATCGGACAATTCCCAGCGGATAAAAATTTTGTAGCATGCTACAAAATCTATCCGCTGGGATCCAGTTCAGCGGACTGATCCGGTCGTCTGTACAGACTCACCGGATCAGTCCGTCCGCTCCCCCCCCTTTGCATGCGTCGTAATGATTCGACGCATGCGTGGAAGTATTTACCTTCCAGCGTCACGCACGTCGCCGCGTCATCGTCGCAGGGACGGCGCGACACGTCACCGCGGATGTATTCCGCGCGGATTTTGATCTGATGGTGTGTACAGCCATCAGATCCAAATCCGCCAGAGGATTTATCCGCTGGAAACGGTCCGGCGGACGGTTTCCAGCGGATATCCTCTCGTGTGTACGGGGCCTCAATGTTTTTTCAAAAGGAAGAAAAGCATGTGCAAGTAGTGTATATGTTATAGGCCAGTATGGATGCTCTTACGTACATCTGTAATTAAAAACTAACACAATCTGGTAGATTATTTACGTCAAATATAGGACAAACAGAAAGAACTACGTATATTCAGCATATTTAGATAAGCTAGCCTCTTAAATGACTTAAGTATTACCTCTTAATAATGCCAAGTGAGTTTATAAGAGGATGATTGTTGTCAAATTTCCTCAGAAATTCTTGCATTAATGAAATATTTGGCAACCTGTGCTGGAACTAAGCAAACATGTCCCTAAGCAATCATGTCCCTTTTAAGATTTAATGTGGGAATTCTGCTCTTACAAATCATAGATATTTTATGTAAAATATGATAGTTAGTTCCATATGGCCAATATAAATAAGCAAATGCAAATCAAATGTTCTGAAATGCATTTTAGGGGCCTGTTTATAGAGGATGAACTCAGTTTTTGTCACATTCATATTAACATGTTTAAGATGGCAATAGCAAAGCAAATAAAAATTGTACACAGAAAAACACAGTATTAGATTCCACATTCAAACTTTATTGTAAGCCCTTACTCACAATATTCACATTATTTATTACATTTAGCATTACTGGGGGCAGGGGGTTAATGCTGACAGTTGCAGATTTTGAGGGCCTGATTTTCAGGGCATCAAATAGGCAGAGAATATGTACCGCATGTGGGATCAAACATAAAAGGTCATCCATAGGAATCAATGGCCAATGTAATAAAAATGAATGATTCATCACATGGGATCAGTGAATGGTAAAAAAATGAATATAACAAAAACACCTAGGACCAGTGGATGTTACATTTACCATAATACATGGTTCTGAGAGCTGGATTTATCATTGAAGAAACATGTGAAACCTGACTCAGAAATGTTCAACTAAGTCAGACTGTCAAATACCTGTATTTATACTATATCTAAAGTGCCGTGCTAAACAAGGGCCAACTGTGACTGTGAAGTAAAGTGAAATCAAAAATTAAATCTGAAAATAAAACAAATCTAAACTGTGAACTTCAACAATTCAAAAGCTGAAGTCCAAAATTAATATGAGTGTCCATCCATCCACATGTCCGTGTTAGTCCATAACTTATAATATGGCTATTAATCCCAACGTGCAAATGAGAAATTCTCCACCAAAAGGCAAATGAATGACCACTCACCTTATGACAGGGACCTTTAAATAATAAAAAGGTCATACAGTGTAAGTTACCCTTTTAAGCTGTGATAGCCGTGAACACCCAGCTGATTATTGTCATCTTTTCCTCCAGTGAACGGTTCCAAGAGTCAAAAATATGCAGCCCATAACAAATATAAGGATACAACAAATAGTGCTCTCAGTATAAAATGTCAATGCACTTCATGACAAATAAAAGCACATTAACAAAGTTAAATGTGAGGCTAAACCTAGATACTTAGAGCGGGTTGCCTCCCGTGGCTCACTGATCCCTGTGCAGTCTGGTTGACATCTCTGATACCCAGACAGATTGGGCATTGACTTGTATACTGGAATTGCTTAGCTCTAAATGCGTGCCGCGATAAGTTCCACCCTACACATTACTTTGATACTGACCTCTTCAAAGGGTTCTCCGCGGAGCCATGAGAGACAACCTGCTCTGAGCATCTAAGTTTAACCTTGCATTCTATTAATTTAAATTATCATATTATCTGCAAAGCACTATTTATTGAATCCTTATATTTATTTATGGCCTGCATATTTATAACTGCCGGAGCAATTCACTGGAGGAAAAGCTGACAATATTCAGCTAGGTGCCCACAGCTTTCCCAGCCTAAAGGGCAACATACACTGTATGACTTTTTACAATTTAAAGATCTACATCAAAAGGTGAACAGTTATTCAATTGCCTTTTGGTGGTGGATTTCTCAATTGCATGTTGGATTATTGAATGAATATACTTTTACATTATAAGTTATGAACTAGCATGAACATGTGGGTAAATGGACAGTTATATTTATCTTTAGACTTTAGCTTTTGTATTACTGTAGTTCACAGTTTAAGTTTGTTTCATTTTCACATTTCACATTTTATTTCACGTCTTAATCTAATTAGCCACTAGTTTAGCATGGCACTTTAGATGTAGTACATTTGCAAAAGTTTAATAACTTTGTTTTCTGCAGTTTTTTTTTTTAATCAATATATTGGTGAGTAAGAAGGATTTGGTTTATAAATACTCATACTTGTAGCTGGTCAATGTTATTGTGCATGACTATAAAAAATGTTAAAGTGTATAATTTCCTACAATAAAAAAGATGCTATATGTATCCAGAGCAGTCCCCTACATCATCTTCAGCAGTTCTCCACCCATGCTGTCCTATCCACCTCTTTTCTGAGTGCCCCCATAGCAAGCTGTGTGCTATGGGGGCACAAGTGTGGGCACGCTTCTGAGTCCAAAGACACAAGTAGCGTGGCTCAGCTAAGTTCCCTGCTTCCTCGCGATAGGATTTAATGGCGAGCAGCAGGAGCCTATGCCCCTAGTCTGTCCTATAGTAGCAGGATGAGAGACCAGTGTTTGGGGGGGGTAAACCAGTGGTGGGACATTTTTTTACCTTAATGCAGGAAATGCATTACCATAAATTGGTTTGACTTTAGAACCACTTTAAAATCTTTCCTCTTTAAATACTGTAACAAACATTTTAATTGAGCCTTTTGATTCCCCGTGCTTGTAAACACCCTCGTAATCTACTCCATGAGCTGTTTCAAGTGCCTTCTTTGTTTAAAACAGGCAGCCTGAGTAAACTAAATGTGCTGTTGCTGATATGTACATTTTGACTTTTTTTCAAAAGTCAAAAGGTAAGCCCCTCTCTCCAGGTCTGACCAGTCCTTCTGACTTAATATTTACAGAAAAGTAAAATGAGACCAAGATCGGGAGAGTGGATGTGTCTTTGACATGTGAGCTGTGATTGACAACTCAACTCAACTTTAGCTTGTCTATACTGTGTAAGAGGCAAATGGTGGTGCCCAATAGGGGAATATTTTTTTATAGATGCACAGACTAAAGTACATTTTTTTGTTCACGGGTTATGCTTCAGTGAGTTGATAATGAGCTAAATAATTTAAATTTGGCAGCAGTTTCTGAAAATATTTGCTCTAAATAAGAAAAAGTTTTTTAGAGAACAACAATCATTAGAACATTTTAAATATCATTTTGTAAATGTTGGTACGTATATTCTGTGTTTTTTATATCTTAACAATATATTTAATTATTGCGTACAAAAAGGTAAAAAAAAAAAAAGTTCCACACACAGCAAACTTAGTTCAGAGTAAAAGACTTCCAAAAACATTATTAGATTGCAAAATGTTTTTTCTTCTTACAGCATTTGGTCTGTGTTATGCAGCGAAACCATAATATTAATTACTAAAGACAAATCCCCATGACATCACATAAGTGCTATAGCCTTGACCTTTTCTATTACACATTTTTAAACATTTACCATTTTCACAAATGTTCTGTTTTATTGCAATTTATCCAACAAACTTTTTCAAGCTATTGACAGCACTGTCAAACTAAGGAAATACTGAAAAAAATAAGTTACATAAACGAATAAAGTCAAAGAAGCATACTGTATCTTGGCATCCTATTTGATTTTAGATTATTTAATTCTGAGTTAAAATGTAGTATTCTGAAAGTATAAACAAATTGGATTCCAAATTCTACACTACACAGTTAATTCTTGGGCTGAAATAAGCAGCTTTTAACTCAGTTTTCTGGTCTAGGTCTTTTATTTACAACAGACATGTTGTGTTGGGGCTGAACTTCAGGCAAAAAAATAAAATAAACTTTTATTTAAACATATTTCTTAAAAGCCATAGAGGATATAAAACTGCTTTGTCTGCACCAAATGCCTTTGCTAAAAGCCAGTAATTACCATATAAAATTAACAGTGAATCATCACTGTGCTTCACATAACCTGTGTGGAAAGAAGAGATGTGAGTGGTTCTTTACACCAGTGCTTGTCAATCTCAGTCCTCAAGTACCCACAACGGCCCATATTTTGGGAACTTCCCTTAGACAAAATAGCTCTTATCACTACCATGTCATTGATATTGATTTAAAGCAGCTGTGCAAAGTAAAGGAAAACATGAAAACATGGCCGTTGGGGGTTCTTGAGGACTGAGGTTGAGAACCACTGCTTTACACTATAGGCTGCATGCAGAAAACAAGATGAATGAGGCTGATCAAAGACCAATCAACCTGCACAAGTAGAGGGAGCAGCAGTGAATGAATGAATGAATGACTTGTATAGCGCTACACACGCTAGGGACACACAGTCATACATATATATACTGGGCCAATTTTGGACAAGATCCAATTTACCTGCCAGCATGTCTTTGGAGTGTGGGAGGAAACCGGAGTACCCAGAGGAAACCCACACAGACACAGGGAGAACATGCAAACTCCAGGCAGATGGTGTCGTGGTCGGGATTCGAACCAGCGACCCTTTTGCTGCTAGGCGAAAGTGCTACTCAATACACCACTGTGCTGCCCCTTCACTGGCCTTTATTACAGGAAGCTCCTGCACAGAAACAAAATGGGTTAATTTGCTTAAACTGGAGAGGGCAAAACTTGGTGCAGCTGTGAATGGTAGCCAATCAGCTATCAGCTAATGAGCCAATGCCTATGCTAGAGTTCAGATTTAAACCACCACATTTTTTTGTTGGGCCACTTGTGCCACTTATACTTCTTTGCAACCTTCGACCAGTTTAAAGATTTAAATTGAATAAAGACCCAGCTGTTCTTCAGTTAATCTTCCTTACTTTTATAGCTGAAAGCTTCAGGAAATGTTTAATGATCCTTTATTTCAGTATAAAATGTTGCAAGTTAAAATTCTTACTATAACAGTTAACATCAAAGTTCAATTGTCTTTTTCTGGAATTAGGTACAGTAGATGTTACTCTTAATAGACATAATGTGACGCCTTAAAGATACATTCCACCGGCAACCTGATCAGATAATTAATTAAATGTAAAAAATAATCCACTAGCCATGTCCCTTAACCCCCCTGACGGTAAACCCGAGCGTGACTCGGGGTTGGTTTTACATGTTAGGATCGGCAAACCCGAGTCACGCTCGGGCTGGACGGGCTTACCTTTCGCTGGATCCACAGGCTTGGTTTACTCACCTTGTCCCTGGATCCAGCGATGCCACCCGATGTGTGAGCGAGCGGGACCTCCTCGCTCGATTCACAGTCCCCGTGTGACGCCGATCTCCGTTCCCTGCGACGTTACGACGCACGGGGACGGAGAACGGCGCCAAATTCAAAAAAGTAAACAAACACATTACATACAGTATACTGTAATCTTATAGATTACAGTACTGTATGTAAAAAATACACACACCCCTTGTCCCTAGTGGTCTGCCCAGTGTCCTACATGTACTTTTATATAATAAAAAATGTAATTTCTGCCTAAAAACTGTAGATTGTCCAAAAGTGTCCCTTTATGTCAAAAATGGTTTTAGATCAGCTAGAAAACAGCGATAATAAATTATAATCACTTGCAGAAATGTGCGATAGCGATTTGCGGGGAAATTCGTCATAAAAAAAATAAAATAATGACAGCGACAATTCTGCAACTGCAAATTTCAGTGATTTTGAGTTGATTACATTATTGAATAATTTTTATTATAATTATATTATTATTTGTTATAATTATTTATAATTATTTATTATATTATAATTTATAATTTTGTTTTAAAAAAAAAATCATACCCGGGATGCCTACAAGACTCTTGCTTGGTCAGATTTAAGTGAGTTATTTCTAAAAATTACAGGCCTACAGTATAAAACGCCAATTTCCTTGCAAAATAAATGTACCGCTTTTGGTACGTAATTCCAGACAGAATCATACCGCCAGGGAGGTTAACGACAACATCTTTCCCCCACCAAAGCCTCCCCGACCCGCCACGTTTAGATTTTACGTTTTTTGTTTATGATCGCTAATTGAAGTAGCGGCAGGGAAGGGACTATTTTCTGTATTTCGGACGCATGAAGAAAACCTCTTCCACGGCCGTTCCTCCTGCTCGCTCAAGTCCTGGCCAGCGCGTCGCCTGTGTAGTGCCGTCCTCTGGGCAGTGCGGAGTGATTCCTTCCTGTCTCTGAGTCTCTCCGCGTGAGAAGTAACAGTGGGGCGACTCAGGCGAGCAGCGGTGGCAGAGGCTTCCCATCTAACTGACCTTCAAGTTAAGGCAGCAGCAGCCATCAGGGAAAAAGCAAATCCTTGGGCCCAGGCAGCTAAAAATTGTGTGTGCTTGAGGGGGCTTCAAGATCTCCTACTACTACTGCAGCAGCAGCAGCGTGTATACATTATGGCATGATTGGTATCGGCATGGGTGGCTCTGTCTGCCCATAACACATGTGCTGCCTGCAGAGACAGTGCCACCCATGCCATGCCGCCAATGCCGTAATGTGCTGCAGACAGTGCCACCCATGATGCTAATGTCATAACGCATGTGCTGCCTGCAGAGACAGTACCTACCCATGCTGCCAATGGCATTATGCCATTGGTGGCATGGGTGGCACTGTCAGCAGGTAGCACATGCGTTATGGCATTAGCGTCATGGATGGCACTGTCTGCAGCACAATATAGCATGGGTGGCACTGTCTGCAGGTAGCACATGCATTATGGCATTGGGTCATGGGTGGCACTGTCTGCAGCACATTACGCCATTGGCGGCATGAGTGGTACTGTCTGCAGGTAGCACATGCATTATGGCCCATAACACATGTGCTGCCTGCTGAGACAGTGCCACCCATGCTGCCAATGCTGCAATGTGCTGCAGACAGTGCCACCCATGCCTCCAATGCTTTAATGTGCTACAGACAGTGCCACCCATGCCTCCAATGCCGTAATGTGCTGCAGACAGTGCCACCCATGCTGCCAATGGCATTATGCCATTGGCAACATGGGTGGTACTGTTTGCAGCACAATATGGCATTGGCGGCATTGGCATAGGTGGCACTGTCTGCAGTACATTATGGCATTGGCAGCATGGGTGGCACTGTCTCTGCAGTACATTATGGCATTGACATGTCCTGCTGTCAATTCGCTGGGCCAGGGGGCGGGACCATGGGTGGGGCTGAAGGAGGGGCCAGGGGTTGGACCAGGGGTGGAGCTAAAGGGGGCCCCTTCAGGTAGGCTGTACGGGGCCCCATGATTTCTATCAGCGGTCCTGCATTCCACTATAATCAGCTCACTGTTTCTTTAAAGGTTGAAATGCCTGATTTACAAAGAAAAGACATATACAGTACCATGCTACACAAGCCCTTTGTGATGTTTATGGTCTCGTTAGTGGTTAAAGAGTATGTAAAGCCAAACATTTTCTTTCTTTATTTTAGTTTAGTTTAGAACAGAGTAGAAAATTGCACTTCACTTCCTGCCCCAGAGACACAGCAGGAACAAGTTTACCCTTTGGATTTTCCCCCGCTGTCTATTTCAAACATTTTAGATTTCCCATCACTTTCTATACCAGAGACAATGGTCAGAAGCACCAGTAGTGAGTTTCCCCAGCTAGGACAAAGACAACAATAAAAGACGAACAGGAGTGCTTACCCTTCCCTACTCTAATCAAAATTGAAAAACAAATTAGTTGACTTTACATATACTTTATTATTTCTGCATAACATTACTACTGAGACTTAAATAATAGAACAATGAAGTTGTTGCAACAATTACTGTGTTAGTTAGTTGTTTTTTTTTGTTTTTGTTTTTGTTTTATAAGCACAATTTATTATTATAAGATTACCTTCACAGAGCTTCTGCTTCATGATCTCTCGTATTCTTGATATTCCGATATAGTCTTCAACGTAGAACACGTATGTTGAGGAAGGCTTATTGGCTATAGCTCTTAGCTCACTTTCTTCAATCTCAGAGCCCACCCCAATGGCAAATAGAGTAATTTTATTTTTCCTTGCTTCTTCTGCTATGTCCTTTACATCATCTTGAGATTTTCCATCAGTTAGAACAATGGCAATCTTGGTTAATGGTCTCAATGACCTGGCAAAAAGGTTTTCAATTGCAAACTGAATTGCATTTCCAGTCCTTGTATTCCCACCTAGATAATCAATATCTTGCATTCTTCTGATAAGATCTTCTATATATTCATGTCTTCCAAGTGGGATTTCAAGAACTGGGTAGTCACTATATTGAACCACTCCAACTTGAGTAAATTTAGGTCCAATATCAAAATTACTTGTAATGTTAACAACCCATTTTTTCAGTAATTCAAAATTTTCAGGACCTACACTCCAGGAGCCATCTAGAATAAAAACTAGATCATTTGGAGCAGTTCTGCAACCTAAGGGAAAGGGACAGAAACAATTATGTTTTATATATATTTAAAAACAGCAAACGGTTCTAAACTACTTGACGTTTTGGATAAACAACATACTGCTAGGCAATGAGCAGGCAATTCTCTGTGATAATTAACCATAATGAATGTAGTATGTTTAGGAGAGATAATATAAACATGCTAAATTCACTTTTTCAAGAAAATTGCTTATGCATAGTTAGTATTACTCCATCCTGCCATGTTGCTAGCATGCTACAACCATCATAACAGGGGTGATCACTCAACCTTGGTCCAAGCCCTGGCATGTATTTTCTCTCTTGCCATTTACAGCAGCTGCTGAGCTTACTGTTACTTCAACAAGGGAAGAGAGGTGCATGTGTGATGTTTTAAACAAGGGAGAGTGCTTGTTCCAGTTATGTTGGATGTAAGTGTAGCACCCTCTACTATAGGTAGGTGCTAGAGTAAGGATTTTTGTGAGGTAAACTGCCAGCACGGGTAAATTTAGGCAGGTCTATGCTTCAGGCTATACCTGTTTGTTTTGATCTGGGGGCAGGGAGTGTTTAGTATAGCAGTGTGTGTGACCACCTGGACTTTAGTTCTGAGGCGTCTCCCCTGCTTCCAGGGAGAATGTTCTGGAAGATAGGCAGGGCCAGGAGCAAGAGTAACAGGCAGCTTATGTAAGGAGCCCTGACCAATCCTTAACTGGAATTGGCAGGGGGAAGGCCTTTCATATAAGCTGAGGTAACAGCTCACTGGGGAGGAGTTGTCGGCCGGGAGACAAATTTGCAGCGTGACGAATGTGCTATCTTCATTATGAACGCTAGTTTTACCAGACTGAGCGCTTCTGTGTCGTACTTGATTCAGAGCATGCATGGAATTTTGTGCGTCGGAACTGTCTACACACGCTCGGAATTTAACGAAAACGGATTTTGTTGTTGGAAAATTTGAGATCCAGCTCTCAAATTTTTGTTGTCGGAAATTCCGACAGCAAATGTCCGATGGAGCTTACACACAGTCAAAGTTTCTGACAACAAACTCCCATCGAACATTTGTTATCGGAAATTCCGAGCGTGTGTACGCGGCATAAAGAACCCACAGCTCCACCAGAAGCTCCACCACTCTTTGGAGCAACTTTTAGGGACCTCCAGCTCCACACATAAACCACAATTCTTCTTCACACGTGAATTTTCATTCAGCAAAAACAGAAGGAGAAACAGAACACCTCCACATAGTGTAAAACCATATAGTTTGGAGATTTATTAAAAGTTAGAACACTTACGTCAGCTGATATGTTGGTTAACTCTGCAGTTAGGTATACTAACCATGGCAGCAAAACAAATACTCTTGCACACAAGTGTGTTGATCTGGTGATCTAAAGTTCGGGATGGATAATGTCCCAGGCCTTGCTGCCCTTCAGGATAGGGATATCCTAGCAGTCAGAAAAGAAATAAAGAAAATAGGGAGCACCAGCCTTGTGCATTATACTTTGATGAGTTTATTATAAGAATGAATTAAAAACTACTCACAAGCATTAGAAAGAAAACCGCAATGTGAAAGCCTTAACATGATGGCAATCGGTCTGACAGTATCCAGGTGATGAAGGGGAGAACATGAGAACCACTGCTGGCTGACACATTTCAAAGGGCTATCTTCTTCCTCCTTAGAGGGCTATGAGGATGACGGTATCCCTTCAAAACGCATCAGTACCAGTGGTTCTCATGTGCTCCCTTTCATCACCTGGAGACTGTCGATATCAGACCAATTGCCGTTAGTTTAAGGCTTTCACATTGCGGTTTTCTTTCACATGCTTGTGAGTAGTTTTTAATTCATTCTTATAATAAACTCATCAAAGGATAATGCACAAGTCTGGTGCGCCCACTTTTCTTTATTTATTTTCTATACTAATCATGGACCTGGGGGTCATTATCCACTTAAGCCCCGGACCAATACGCTGTCTAAAGACCCAAGGTGTTTTTACAATTTGGCAATGCGCTGCTTTAACTGGTAATTGCGCGGTCATGCAATGTTGTACCGAAACGAAACTTGCGTCCTTTTCTTCCCACAAATAGAGCTTTATTTTGATGGTATTTGATCGCTTCTGCGATTTTTATTTTTTGCGATATAAACGCAAAAAGACCGTAAATTTTGAAAAAAAATGATTTTTCTTATAACAAAAAGTAAAAAAAATCGAATAAACTAAATTTTAGTCAAACATTTAGGCCAAAATGTATTCAGCCACATGTCTTTAGTAAAAAAAATTGCAATAAGCGTATATTTATTGGTTTTCGCAAAAGTTATAGCGTCTACAAACTAGGGTACATTTTCTGGAATTTACACAGCTTTTATTTTATGACTGCCTATCTCATTTCTTGAGGTGCTAAAATGGCATGGACTCAACATGCCTCTCAGCAAATAGCTTGGGGTGTCTACTTTCCAAAATGGGGTCATTTGGGGGGGTTTTGTGCTGTTTTGGCATTTTATTGCCTTCGAAACTGTGATAGGTAGTGAGGAGTGAAATCAAAAATTTATGTCCTTAGAAATCTTGAAGGCGGTGCTTGGTTTTCGGGGTCTCATACGCGGCTAGGCTCCCAAAAAGTCCCACACATGTGGTATCCCCGTACTCAGGAGAAGTAGCAGAATGTATTTTGGGGTGCAATTCCACATATAACCATGGCATGTGTGAGAAATATATCATTTAGTGACAATGTTTTGTACATTTTTTTATTTTAATTTTTTTTGGTCATGATTCAATCACTTGGGGCAAAAAAATTAAATATTCCATGGACTCAACATGCCTCTCAGCAAATAGCTTGGGGTGTATACTTTCCAAAATGGGGTCATTTGGGGGTTTTTTGTGCTATTTTGGCATTTTATGGCCTTCGAAACTGTGATAGGTAGTGAGGAGTGAAATCAAAAATTTGCGCCCTTAGAAATGCTGAAGGCGGTGCTTGGTTTTCGGGGTCCCGTACGCGGCTAGGCTCCCAAAAAGTCCCAAACATGTGGTATCCCCGTACTCAGGAGAAGCAGCAGAATGTATTTTAGGGTGCAACTCCACATATAACCATGGCATGTGTGAGCAATATATCATTTAGTGACACATTTTTCTTTTTTTTTTTTTTTTTTCTCATTATTCAATCACTTTGGACAAAAAAAAAAAAATCAATGGACTCAACATGCCTCTCAGCAGTTTCCTTGGGGTGTCTTCTTTCCAAAATGGGGTCATTTGGGTTTTTTTGTGCTATTTTGGCATTTTATGGCCTTCGAAACTGTGATAGGTAGTGAGGAGTGAAATCAAAAATTTTCACCCTTAGAAAGCCTGAAGGCGGTGATTGGTTTTTGGGGTCCCGTACGCGGCTAGGCTCCCAAAAAGTCTCACACATGTGGTATCCCCGTACTCAGGAGAAGCAGCAGAATGCATTTTGGGGTGTAATTCCACATATGCCCATGGCATGTTTGAGCAATATATCATTTAGTGACAACTTTGCGCAAAAAAAAATATATATATATATATATATTTATATTTCCCGCAACTTGGGTCAAAATCTAAAATATTCCATGGACTTAAGATGCCTCTCAGCAAATAGCTTGGGGTGTCTACTTTCCAAAATGGGGTCATTTGGGGGGGTTTTCAATTGTCCTGGCATTTTATGCACAACAATTAGAAGCTTATGTCACACATCACCCACTCTTCTAACCACTTGAAGAAAAAGCCCTTTCTGACACTGTTTGTTTACATAAAAACATATTATTTTTTTGCAAGAAAGTAAAGTTGAACCCCCAAACATTATATATTTTTTTAAAGCAAAGGCCCTACAGATTAAAATGGTGGGTGTTGCAAAAAAAATTTCCACACAGTATTTGCGCAGCGTTTTTTCAAACGCATTTTTTGGGGAAAAAATACACTTTTTTTTATTTTAAAGCACTAAAACACACTATATTGCCCAAATTATTGATGAAATAAAAATTATGATCTTAGGCCGAGTACATGGATACCAAACACGGCATACTTTAAAATTGCGCACAAACGCGCAGTGGCGACAAACTACATACATTTTTAAAAGCCTTTAAAAGCCTTTACAGGTTACCACATTAGATTTACAGAGTAGGTCTACTGCTAAAATGACTGCCCTCGATCTGCCCTTCGCGGTGATACCTCACATGCATGGTGCAATTGCTGTTTACATATGACTCCAGACCGACGCTTGCGTTCGTCTTTGCGCAAGAGCAGGGGGGGACAGGGATGCTTTTTTTTATTTTTTTATTTTTTTATATATTTATTTCGCTTTTTTTATTTTATTTGTTAACTGTTCCTTCCATTTATTTATTTTTTTACCATTTTTATTGTTATCTCAGGGAATGTAAATATCCCTTATGATAGCAATAGTTAGTGACAGGTACTCTTTTTTTTTTTTAAATGGGGTCTATTAGACCCTAGATCTTTCCTCTGCCCTCAAAGCATCTGACCACACCAAGATCGGTGTGATAAAATGCTTTCCCATATTCTCAATGGCGCCGTTTATATCTGGGGGGGGGGACATTCCCTCCCACTGAATGTAAAAGCAGTCTAGAGGCTAATTAGCCGCTAGGACTGCTTTTACATGAAAGCCGACCGCTGGCTGAAAAGAATGATACCAAGATGATGCCTAAACCCGCAGGCATCATTCTGGTATAACCATTCAAAGTCCTGCAACATACCAGTACGTTGATGGTTCTTGTTGGACATGTATTGTAATCTTTTTTTTTTTCATGCAGTCTGTTGGCTGAACAAAAAAAAGATTGATCGGTGGGTATGCCCACCATTAGAATACCTCCCTTCATCCACCCACTTCTAATGATGGGCATACATGCACCATTTATATATGCCGAAGCATGGGGGCATCCTCCCGCAAAAAAGTTATGCCGCGTACGGTCGGACTTTTCTATGCCGCGTACACACGGTCGGACTTTTCTATGCCGTGTACACATGGTCAGACTTTTCCACAGGAAAGCCTCCGTAGGAATGTCAACCGTATGTACGCGGCATTAGGAGCAAAATCGCTCCTCCGCCCCTAATGCCCCCATGCTCCGGCATATATGCTCTTTTTTGAACTGTAGTGGTGAAATCACCTCCTACAGCATTGGAGTCGCGGCTTTATATATCGTGGGAGCAAACGCTGTTGCTGTCACGCTAAATAAATCCGCACTGCAACTGAATGGCGTACCTGCTAAGCAAATGATGGTTAACATTAAAACAAAGTAACATTCCAGTATAACAGTAAGATCATACCATACCTGCAAAGCAAATACCTATAAAAAAACATAGTAAAAAATAAAACATTTTTTAACGCAACCTGTGCCTAAAATATATATATGCCAAAGCATGGGGGCATCCTCCCGCAAAAAAGTTATGCCGCGTACGGTCGGACTTTTCTATGCCGCGTACACACGGTCGGACTTTTCTATGCCGTGTACACATGGTCAGACTTTTCCACGGGAAAGCCTCCGTAGGAATGTCAACCGTATGTACGCGGCATTAGGAGCAAAATCGCTCCTCCGCCCCTGCTGCCCGCATGCTTCGGCATATATGCTCTTTTTTTTAACTGTGGTGGTGAAATCACCTCCTACAGCACTGGAGTCGCGGCTTTATATATCGTGGGAGCAAACGCTGTTGCTGTCAAGATAAATAAGTCCGCGCAACAGCTGAATGGCGTACCTGAAAACAGTAAAATAAATTACATACCTGAAAAGCAAGCATGAAAAAACATAACAACAATAAAACTTTGCAGAATAGAATACAGTAAAAAAGAGCAGAACAATAGAGAGAGAATAGAGAGGGAGAGAACAATAAAACGACAACTATTTTTGGTTTTTTTATTTTATATTTTTTTGTGTGTTTTTATTTTTTACTTTTTTTTTTAACACTTTTTTTTGTAACTGTGAACTGTAACTTCAACTTTTCGGTTCCAGGTTTGGGTCTCTCAAAATGCGATGGCATCTTGGGAGACCCTGTGTGAGTGTGCCTAGCCTGTGAAATGTTTCACCCTACACTAATAATTAACGTGTGTGTGGAAGCGTTCAAAACATTCACCAATACAAAGACCAGGATTGCCAGGACATTTGGGACAAAAATAACGGGTGTCACGCCTAAATCCGCGCTTGGTACAGACACGACATTTTCTTTGGGGGGCTCGTTGGGTAGGGGTACTCGGGAGGACATAAGAAAAATGCCTCTCATGCAGTCGGCTTACTGCATTTGGTAGGAGATGGTGAGGTACAATACCGCCTGGATACAGGAGTTCTGTGATGATATCCCTCTGGAATTGAAGGAAGGATTCATTCCGTCCTGAAGCTCTGTATACGACATGAGCATTCAGTAGAGCCAATTGAAATAAATGTAGAGACACTTTTTTGTACCAGCGTCTCGTCTTACGGGCAATATGATACGGCGCCATTAACTGGTCGTTGAGGTCCACCCCTCCCATGTTTTGGTTATATTCGTGGACACAGAGGGGTTTCTCCACAACACCAGTCGCCGTACGAATTTGGACTGTCGTGTCTGCGTGAAGGGTGGTAAGAACGAAAACATTCCTATTGTCCCGCCACTTCACAGCGAGCAAATTTTTACATCTGCAGCAGGCTCTCGCCCCCGGCCTAACACGGGCATCTACAAGCCGCTGGGGGAAGCCCCGGCGATTAGGTCGCACGGTGCCACATGCTCCAATCTGTTGATCAAATAAGTGGCTAAAAAGTGGCACGCTGCTGTAAAAATTGTCCACATACAAATGGTACCCCTTTCCGAATAAGGGTGACACCAAGTCCCAAACAATCTTGCCAGCGCTCCCCATGTAATCTGGGCATCCTTCCGGCTCTACCTGACTATCTTTTCCCTCGTAAACCCTAAAGCTCCATGTGTAGCCTGTGGCCCTGTCACAGAGCTTATAGAGCTTGACCCCGTATCTGGAACGCTTGCTGGGAAGGTACTGTTTGAAAGACAAGCGGCCAGCAAATTTAATCAGGGACTCATCAACGCATACAACCTGCTGGGGATTAAACAAGGCTGCAAAACGTTCGTTGAAATGGTTTACGAGGGGCCGAATTTTGTAGAGCCGGTCAAATTCAGGGTCTCCACGTGGACGACAAAGTGCATTGTCACTGAAATGCAGGAACCGCAGGATCGCCTCGTATCGTTTCCTGGCCATGTGAGCAGAGAAAATGTACATATGGTCAATGGGATGTGTGGACCAATACATCCGCAATGACGGAAATTTGTGTATGCCCATGTTGAGGGTAAGGCCCAGAAAGGTCTTAAATTCGGAAACCTCGAGAGGTTTCCAATGTTTGGCAAGGCGAGACTGGGGGTTAGCGGCGATGTAAGTACCAGCATATAAATTAGTCTGGTCCACAATAGATCTATAGAGATCTTCCGTGAAATACAGCGAATAAAAATCAAGTGACGTAAAGTTCGCTGTATCCACCTGAATACCGGGTTGGCCAGTGAATGGGGGAAGTACAGGTGCTGTAGAAGTGGTGGGGACCCAATCAGGATAGGCAAATTCTACAGGAAGGGCACTATGGGCACGACGGGCCTGTCTCTGTCTTCTTCTTGGTGGCAGCGGGACACTACTTGTGCTTGCCACATCGCCAGCTTCAACTGCACTTATGGGACTCGCCACGTCACCAAGTGTTACTGCAGTTCTGGATAAACGACCAGGGTGTACTAGGCCGCTGGTGCTTGCCAATTCACCAGAAGGAATAGCGGCGCTAGTACTGGATCTCTGCTCCATACGAGGGTCCTGCGGTTCTTGCTGCTCAACAACATCAGAATGGGATCGGGTACGCCTGGCCTTAGCAGGGACCTCAACTTCGTCGTGCGAGCTATCTGACATGGAGCCGCTGTCGTAAATGGGTTCATATTCTGAGCCAGAATCTGTCAGATGCGTGACCTCCTCCTCTTCACTATCTGACATGCACATGAACTCCAAGGCCTGCTTATCATTGTACCTTCGGTTTGCCATTTTGGACTCTAAATTTAGTGGTACAATGGTAAGGATTCACAGGTAAAAAAAGCACCTGACTATAGAAAAGCAAATGTAGAAAACGCTTAAAAAAAAACTGTAAGCGATCGCAGGGATCAGGCCTGTCTCTGCGAACGCTGCAGTTATGTGTCTTGTGTTTTGTAAGTGACAGTGATCGATCGATACTGCACTTGGGTGGGTTGGGCTGGGCAGAGGGGGAAAACGCAAGTGCTAGCGGGTATCTGGGCTGATTCCGCTAACAATGCGTTTTTGGGTACCCTAAACTGCTGGGTACGCTAGTATAGATCTGATCAGATCAGGTATCGATCCGTTCAGATCCTATACCACTAAGGGGGGTGTATGCTTAGCGAGTGGGTGTAAGCGGTACTGGCTCTAACCTAACGCTGCCTGGGGCGACGCAGACCCTGACTGGCGCTAAAATTAAATTTATATCACCCGCCGGGTGATCAGGGGGTTAAACCTATTGGGTTATATACGGCGGGTGCTCTGATGCTATAAACAGCAAACTAACCAACCAGCGTCAACCGTAACACTTATACGGTGATCACTGGTGAAAGGGTTAACTAGGGGGCAATCAGGGGGTTAAAACCTTTATTCGGTAATATATGGGGGTACCTAACGCTTTCTAAAAACCTGGTGGCGAACCTAAAATAACTAAATAACTAACTGGCTAACCACGTCACCAGTGACACTTATACAGTGATCAGTGGTGAAAGGGTTAACTCTAGGGGCAATCAGGGGTTAAAACCTTTATTTATGGGGGTACCTAACGCTATATAAACCTGGCGGCGAACCTCAAAAAAAACTAACTGCCTAGCGGCAACAGTGACACTAATACAGCGATCAGAAACCAATCGCTTAGTGACACTGGCAATAGGGGTGAAAGGGTTAACTCTAGGGGCAATCAGGGGTTAAAACCTTTATTTATGGGGGTACCTAACGCTATATAAACCTGGCGGCGAACCTCAAAAAAAAATAACTGCCTAGCGGCAACAGTGACACTAATACAGCGATCAGAAACCGATCGCTTAGTGACACTGGCAATAGGGGTGAAAGGGTTAACTCTAGGGGCAATCAGGGGTTAAAACCTTTATTTATGGGGGTACCTAACGCTATATAAACCTGGCGGCGAACCTCAAAAAAAAATAACTGCCTAGCGGCAACAGTGACACTAATACATCGATCAGAAACCGATCGCTTAGTGACACTGGCAATAGGGGTGAAAGGGTTAACTTTAGGGGCAATCAGGGGTTAAACCTTTATTGGGGGGGGGGTAGGGGGCTACCCTGGACCTAAAGGGGCCTAAACCTAACTGCCCTGACACTTTTTTCTGTCACACTGACACTAAAAGCAGTGATCAGAAAATAAATGATCACTGCAATCAGTGACACTGTGACAGGGGGTGATCTGGGGGTGCTGGGGGGTGATCGGGGGGGGTTATGTGCCTATGTGTGCTGTGTCAGTGTGCTGTTGGTGCAACTCACAGTACTGACGTCTTCTCTCCTCTGGAACCGGACGAAAAGACCGCCAGAGGGGAGAAAACTTCACTTCCTCCCTGCCTGTGTTTACAGTTACACAGGCAGGGAGGGCTCAGGTGCAATCTGATTCGCCGAGGGAGATCGAGAGGGGACGGCTGGAAACCAATAGCCGCCCCCTCCTCCCGGACCTCCCGTACACCGTTCCCGGCCCTCGCATGTACCGGAGGGGGTCCCGATCGGACCCCCGAACCCAGGTAAGGCGGGGACGTACCTGTACGCCCATGTGCCTGTACGTGCCATATTGTGGACGTATATGTACATGCGGGGTCGGGAAGTGGTTAAAGAAGGCCTTCTCCCATCAGATATGATGATTACCAGGCATCACAGAATTACAATACCTATCCCTCCAATAGACCACCTGTAGATACACACAATAGATATTCTCCTTGAGGGAAGCTTACAATGATGGCCCATATCCATATATGAAGTAGGACCTTGACAGTTATGACCATCCTCCATATAAATACAACCAGTACAACCCAAATTCCCAAGGGGACCAGGATTTCCCCAGGGATATCCAAGGGAGACAAAGATGCCCAGAACCAAGAGTGGCTCCTGAGGGGAGCAGAGAATTCAAAAGAAAAAGGAGAACCTATCAAATCAGGGTGTTTTTAGGAATTCCATCACTCTTGGTGAATGTGAGACGCATTATTGCAGACTCACCTGTGGTTTCCAGAGTCCCTCATGCAACTGAGCGAATGCAGAGATGCAAGCCCCTCCTACTTGTGAACTTCTGATGTGTATTGCACTTCTAAGGACATGATCCTCTAACAAATAGCCTGTTAAAAACCCCTGATAAGGAATTGAATACCTACACCTCCCATCTCCGAAACATGTTGGGATCATCTGTGACCACGCATGTACTGTAACCTCTATTTTTGAGGCTAGTGTGTTCCAGTATTCAGTTGCTGTTCTATTCGATCATATTAAAATGCATTGTTTTTAGGTGTACCCTGCATTTTCTATATATATATATATATATATGCATATTCAATACATTTTTACTTTTTTAGGTGTACCCTGCATTTTCTATATATATATATGCATATTCAATACATTTTTACTTTTTTACAATATTACTCCCTTTCATTCTGGCTCATTTTCCTTCTCCTTAAAATCCCTGAGGCACTTCATTTCCAAAAGGAGAAGAAATATTGAGCAAGAGAGAATAAAGTTAAGAGACCCCATGCGTTGGAGGTTCTCCCTGCATGAGCAGTTCCTCAAATCCTGTTGGTTCAGCTAGGATGTCCTGTGTGAACGGGAAAGTCAGAATGTAAGTAGTTTTTTGTCTCTGAAGCCACTGCATGGGATGTCGGGAAAGTGAACTGGAAGGGATATCTGTCCTTAAAGTGGTGTTTGCGCTAAGGACTTGGGCAAGCCTCCTATGATCTTCTTTTTGCCATGGTCTGAATTCTGTTACATACATAGGCTGGTTGAAAGGCCGGGGTCCCAAAGAAGGGAGTCATAGGCCCCAGGTGATTCGATAAACCCTCTCTGGACAGCATGCGATCCCAGATCTTAATCACTTAACGGGTAAGGTCATTGAGGGTGCCTGAGCCCCTTCAAAGCTTGGGCAGGGTCCATGGGAGAGAGGAGAGTTCAATTGGGTTCATATTGCTTTCCAAGTGAACCTAAAGCTTGGTTGAAAAGTGGTGAAACCAATCTAATATGCGAGCACTGCTGCCTTATGGTATAATGAGGTGTCCGGGGCTCCAGCACACCCTCAAACTTTTGGAAGAGATAATGTTTCATATCATATTCTCGGATGGGCAGCATTCCAGGTGAATTTGGAAAACATCTGGCATAGTTTCCGGAATTACGAATTAGGTATGTGTATAGGAATGGTTTGGAATAAGTACAGGAACCGAGGGAGAACATCCATTTTCAGGGCATTCACTTTACCCAGCCATGAGAGCTGTTTGGACGCATAAGTAGATAAATCTGCTTGGGTTCTAAGGAGTAAGGGAGTAAAGTTCTGGGAAAAGAGCTGGGATGTGTCCGCTGGTACTTGAATTCCGAGATACCTGATGGAAGTGGAACCAGTTTTGAGGGAAAAAATAGTTAAAAGTTTTTGTAGGTCCAACTTAGGCAAGGAAATGTTAAGGATTTATGATTTACTGTAATTCACTTTGAAATTACTGACTGCCCCAAATTTCTGGAACTCCTGTAACACTGAGGGCAAGGATGTGTGAGGGTGCATCAGGAATAGGCGCAGGTCCTACTGCGAAGAGGGGGAGTTTAGTATGAGTGGGCCTGACTGTTTTACCTTGGACTGAACAATTGTTACGAAAAGTGATAGCCAAATGTTCCATAGTAAAGACATAGAGGAGGGGGGACAAAGGGAACCCTTTGTCCCGTCCCATTAGAGATAGAAAAGACTGAAGACAAAGAACCATTTAACCACTTAAGGACCTTGCCTGAACAAGTTCTTCTGTTTTTGTGGGCTTTTCCAAAACTCTCAGGTTTTAGGCAAGGGGTGGAATTAGTTACACAAACATCTGGACTTCCAGATAACTCAAACCCCAACCCTTTTCCTACTACATCACAATGTCACTCCATGGAATACAGACATTCACTTAATTAAAAGCCAGCAGCTACACATACTGCAGCTGCTGGCTTTTAATAATAAGACACTTACCTGTCCTGGAGTTCCTCGATATTGGCACGGCAGCTGATGTTTCCATCAGCTGTCATGTGCTGCCGCTGCCATTGCGGGCAAGGGAACCCGGCAGTGTAGCCTTTCGGCTTCACACCGGGAACCCTACTGCGCATGCTCGAGGTCCCGCTCCTCTCTCCTATTGGCCCGGTTGCCGGGGCAGGAGGAGGGAGCCCCGCGGTGATGTCACGAGCCGCAGGCCAGACTCCCGAAAGTGGGAAAGGATGCCTATGTCTACCATATACCATATGGATACCATGGGGTAGATTCAGGTATAATTGCTTATTTTTGTGCGGCGTAGCGTATCTCAGATACGCTACACCTCCGTGACTTAGTTAGGCAGGTTCTGTATTCACCAAGAACCTGCACCCTAAGTTACGGCGGCGTAGCGTAAATCTGCCGGCGTAATCGTGGGCGTGTTTTATGCAAATAAAACATGACCCCACGTAAATGACGTTTTTGATTAACGGCGCATGCGCCGTCCGTGAATGTAACCCAGTGCGCATGCTCCAAATTAACCCGCAAAAAGCCAATGCTTCGACGTGAACGTAAATTACGCAAATCCCTATTCGCGAACGACTTACGCAAACAACGTAAAATTTTCAAAATTCGACGCGGGAGCGACGTCCATACTTAACATAGGATACGCCTCATATAGCAGGGGTAACTTTACGCCGGAAAAAGCCTAACGTAAACGACGTAAAAAAATGCACCGGGCAAACGTACGTTTCTGAATCGGCGTATCTACCTAATTTGCATATTCGACACCTAAATATATGGAAGCACCACCTAGTGACCAGCCTAAAATTGCAACTAAGATACGATGGCGTAAGAGACTTACGCCGGTCGGATCTTAGTCAAATCTGTGCGTAACTGATTCTTTGAATCAGGCGCATAGATACGACGCCGCACACTCAGAGATACGACGGCATATCTGGAGATACGCCGTCGTATCTCCTACCTGAATCTACCCCCATATGTCTAAGACAGGTATCCTGTCCCTCCTCCCCCCGAAAGGTGCCAATTGTGGCACCAGAGGGGGGGAGGAATCAGATGAGCGGAAGTTCCACTTTAGGGTGGAACTCTGCTTTAAGAACCAATTCCTAAATACATCCAAGCGAATTAAAACAAAAGTGTTCAAAATCTTAAAAAAAAAATTCTACAACAGCCATAACATGTGCAGCCTGTCTCCTGCCAGAAGCTGCTCTCTGTGGGGAAGCAATAGTGTCATTGCAGAGTTCTGAGCCTTCACTGAGTCAGCTCTGGATCTGTAACCAGGCCGAACTTCCAGGAAGCAAAACTTTTAGCTTTTTTTTATGCATGCAGGCCTTGACTAGGCATCTTGCCATGCGCAGACATACCTTCCTACAACTCTGAGGTGTTTACTGTGCAGCTTCCCGATTGCAGTACAGCCTCTGTTCTGTAATCTTCTCATTCTTGGTACCCACATGTGAGCAGCCTTAATTTACTCAGGACAGAGGATGGTACTTACATAATTTAAGTAATGCCCTCTGTGCTGGCACTGGCTGTCCTAGTTGGACTCTGAGGTTGTTACCTTCCCCACTTACCCCCCACAGTCACAATCTTCCAATGCCACAGGGGTACAATACATGTGCTGGAACTGTCATGAGTACTTATCAATACTGCCAACTATGCCAGTCCTTTCATTCCCCCCTCCTCAACTCATGCAAACTGTGCTAAAGCTTCCATAAATGAAAAGCAATCTATAAATGAATGGACCTTTATTTATCCACCCATCCTCCATTAATACTTTTCATTCATTGTAAATACAGTAAAGCTTCTATGAATGGAGGAGGGAGGCGGATAGGGTGGTCATAGTTGGCACACTTGACTAGTGCCTGTGATTATAACTGCAGGGAGGAGAGGCAGAGGACTTCAAATTTCAACAAGGACAGCCAGCACAATTGACACTTCTCTTAAAATGTATACAGTATCTCCTTCCTTGTGCTGATTTTGTTTAACATTTAACATTTTTACTTAAATGTAGACTTTAACCTGCCTGGCCACAGATAATTTTCACTGCAAAAATGGAGTTTGCAGTGAGCATGTGGGATGACCCATCTGCATCTTAATTTATTATGAAACGGAGGACAAACAGGTGCTGTTGTTTGTTTAAAAAGATATACTGTGTAGTAGAATGCCTTCTTAAAAACTAGAAATAGGAATTTGTACATAGCCCCCTATATTATAAATATCTCCTTGGAGCATACTTGGTGAAGACAAGCCCAGTGCCAGATGGGTGCTAAAAAGGCCCCTGCACCCCACCTTCAAAGGACTAGCATGATGCTGAAGAGCATGCAGAATAGTTCATGATCTTCTTTGTTTGGGGATGCCACTCTGCCTACTTGATGTGCCAGACTAGTAACCATTATGCCGCGTACACACAATCGTTTTTAGGCATTAAATAAAACCCGAAGTTTTTCAGCATGTCCAAAAAACTACGTTTTTCCAACTTCATCATTAAAAACGATGTTGCCCACACACCATCGTTTTAAAAAAGTGATGAACAAAGCGCGGTGACGTACAACACGTACGACGGCACTCTGAAGGGGAAGTTAGTAAAAAACGATTTGCGCTTTTTTCTCTGTTACAGCGTGATGAATGTGCTTATTCCATTATGAATGGTAGTTTTACCAGAACGAGCGCTCCCGTCTCATAACTCGCTTCTGGGCATGCGCGGGTTTAAAACGTTGTTTTAGCCCAGACACAATCATTTTACAACCTGAAAAACAAAATTTTTTAGAAGCTGAAAAACGATGTGAAGCCCACACATGATGATTTTAAATTACATTTTTAAAAACGTTGTTTTTTTTCATGCCGAAAAACAACCGTGTGTACGCGGCATGAGAGTTGAAAATATTCAGTTTTATGTTCATTTTCTTTACCAGTGGTAAAAAATACTGGCAGATCAATCGATTTAAGATCACATGGAGTGACATGTCACCATTTATGCTCTTTTTCTATCTAGGAGGCATGGAATACTACCATTTATAATTGTCAATATATAGGTAGATTCAGGTAGAGTTAGCCCGGCGTATCAGTAGATACGCCGACCTAACTCAGAATCTACAGTACGCCGGGGAATGACTGAAAGATGACTGGAGGGGGGTGTGGCCTAATGATGGCGGAGTAGAGAGCACGCTAGTTCCAGAGCTCCTCTGACCTCCATCCCCCTCCGGATTGCATATGAAAACGGACGGACAAACTATGGTCTAAAATTGTATTCCCTACCCGACAGAGTGGAAGGGTGTGCTACGAGGCAGTTCCCGAGACCTAAGCGGTGCACTGGGGATGAAGAAGGAGGAGGGGAGACTCACTAGAGCCCGTGTCCAGGCGGAGATACAGCAGTACTTCCCTCAGACAAGAGCTGTGGCGAACCGGATTCGCGCGTCGGAGTCACGTGGGAATGCGGAAGTGAGCGGTGCGGCAGTGTCTGTACACACGGAGACGGAGGAACGAGGAGAGCCCCCCTCAGCTGTGGTCGCTGCAGACGTCGGTGTAACAGGAGTGGAGGGAGCTTGCAGCCCGTGTCCCGAGGAGCGGCGGCAGCTCAGGATGGAATTACAGCACGGAGGGCAAGGTCCAGAGCTGGGGTCACTGAAAGAACTACTTCTAACCCTGCCAACGTGAGCAGACATACTCGCACTCCCCACACGGGCAGAGATGGAGGCCCTGGTGCTGCGGATGGAGGAAGCCCACCGGAGAGAATTGGAGTCAGTCCAAGTGGAAGTGCAACTCCTGACAGATAAGTTGACTAATGTGGAACTGGAGGGGGGTATGTTGGAAAAACGGGTGGCGAAATTAGAACAAACCCAGAGCATACAATCACTGCAAGTAGATCTTATACAGCTAAAAATGGAAGAAATTGAAGATCGAAGTAGGCGCAAGAATCTGAGGTTTAGGGGGGTACCTGAAACAGTTGGGAAAGAGTCGCTGCAGCAGTACATAGAATCAATATGTCACCAATTAGTGGGAACATCCCTATCCCACCCTTTGGATTTTGAGCGACTACATAGAGCACTGGGACCCCCATCATTAGACCCAAACAGACCAAGGGATGTGATTGGCTGCTTTTTCCACCTCTCACATAAAGAACTGGTGAGCCGTAAGGCATGGGAGGCAGGAGGAATCCTATATGAAGGATCCCGGATTCAGATATTGCCAGACCTCTCCCGAGCTACCCTCCAAAGAAGGTCTATGTTACGCCTGGTACTAGATAAAATTAAACAAGCAGGTGGGACTTATCGATGGGGATATCCCATAGCGGTTATAATCAAGAGGAACACACAGACATTCCACCTGCAACAGCCTAGGGAGTTACCCGAAATGTTTAAATTCATGGAGATGGATGCTATAGAAGTTCCAAATTGGCTACAGCAATTACCAAGACGGAACAAGCCAATAGGGAACCTGCCAGGAATAAGAAGGCCTGAGAGACTAGAAAAGGGTCAAGAGAACTTAGTGGCCACCTCATAGGAGATGGTTACCCTTCATCTTACAGTGGGACGGTGCCCGTGATAAATAGAGGAATTAGCAGATGAATGATGGTCGGGACTATGCCCATGGTGCCCATGGTGCTTTAACAGTCCCCCTTTCTCTCTTCTCTTTTTTTTCTTTTTTTTTCTTTTTTGTCTACTTCTGTCCCTCCATATACTGTAATTTCTTTCTTTTTTGTTTTCCCCTCGGCCCTTTTTACCCCCTCCCTCTCATTCCCTTATCCCCTTCTTTTTTTTTTTTTACCCCCCTCTTCTGAGGGACTATTGTCCTCTTGTCCGCTTGGCTCGTAGGAGGATGTGCGTTAGACTATGCTGGACGATTAATGTGAAGTAGGGGGAGTGCTCCCAGCACCTAGGTGTTTGCCTCCAACCCCGCGGCCCCTTGAGGGCTCCCTCGTGCCCCTTTCCGTATCGGAGGTGGGCATCCTATGGGGTGACCCACGAATAACTATAGTTTTTGAACATTTGGTCATGCAGACTTAAGATATGCTCGTTGATCACATTTTAGTGGGGATGGTTTTTCTTTTTTTTTCTTTTACAATATATTTGAACTGAATATTGGGTAATTAGATATATATATGTATAAATACACGGTAAATGTAATAGCACAGAGGATGCACAGCACAAGAGTGATACACGGATATGGTCACAGAATTTTAAGATCATAAGATCAGAAGGACACTTAAGTTTTTTATGTTTTTTTTTTGTGTATATGCTTCCTTTTTTGTTATTCGCCTGCCCTTTCTTTTTGGAGAGGGCAGGAGCACAATATAATAGATCCTAGGGGCTAAACTAGGGTAATAGTAGAAATATAAGCACGGTAATATTATGAATAATGTTATGAATATAAAGATGTCACTTGTCACTTTGCACTGGGGAGGGGTGGGAGAGGTGGAGGGAGAGGGGCGGGGGAGCCCTCGGCCACTCTCTCACACCTCCTGGAACATTTAAAGAGTGGAGTAGTATAAGAGCATAGAACAATATGTTGTATAATGTTTAAAGATAAGTGGGCAAGGAGGGGGGAGGATACCACGAGGGGGGCGGAAAGGGGGGAGGAGGGTTAAGAAGGTAGAATGCATTAAGAATGAAAAGGGGAATGGGGGAGATCAATGAGATGGGGATGGGGGGAGGAGAGGGGGGGGAGGACTGAGGTAAAGCAATAGGGGGGACAGGGGAGGTAGGGGTAGAGATGGGGGGAACGGATGAGGGGAGGTGGAGAATCAGGATGGGTAGGAGACCGAGAGGAATACATAGGTAACTAATAAAATGGAGGGGGAGGGGGGAGGGGTAGGCTGGAACATATAGCCTTATTTATTTTTTTTTCTCTTTCTTTCTTTTTGTTCTTCTGGAGAATTGTCAAGTATTTTTCCTTTTTATGTACACTATATCTTATCTGGAAGAACTTGATAGAGTGCTCTGCCGGAATTGGGTCAGCCCCAGGATTAGGATTTTACCCACTGACCAATTTGGGACGGGGGTCAAAAGTGGGGACGCTCTCTGAGTGAGACATAGAAGGGGGGAGGGAGGGGGTGGGAGAGTAACAAGGGTAGTGTGAGTGAGCGGGAACAGGGTTTATACCCCAAAACTTATTTTTTTTTTTTTTTATAATCCCATCTCTTCTCGTCTATTCGGTAGATGGAGGGGATAAAAATAACCTCCCTAACCGCTAGGGGACTTAACACCCCCGAAAAACGCAGGATGTTGCTGAGTGATATGTGGCTCACGGCAACCGATATAGTTTATATCCAGGAAACGCATTTCAGGTCGGGAGGGCTCCCGATACTACAGAGTAAGCACTACCCATTTACTTATCATGCGGAAAATCAAGAGGCAAAATCGAAGGGGGTTTCTATTCTGGTATCCAATAGAGTCCCTTGGACACTAGAAAATAAGTATCAAGATACAAAAGGGAGATACCTCTATTTAAAGGGGACGATAAGGGGGATTAAGGTGACCCTGGCGACGGTGTATTTACCAAACAAACAACATGATGTGTTTCTGAGGAAGGCTATTAAGAAGCTGATGGCAGTCGCGGAAGGTAAAATAATTCTAGGAGGAGACTTTAATATACCTTTGAGCCCAAAGCTTGATTGCTCCGGGGGGACGTCATCTGCCCCGGAAGGGGTCAGACGGGGTCTCTTGGAGAAGTTATACGAGGCCCAGCTGGTAGATATATGGAGGGTGATGCACGGAGAGGAGAGAGATTACACTTTCTACTCCAATCCACACCAGTCATATTCCAGAATTGATATGTTTATGATTCCCCACTACTTGATCTCATCTGTGACTGAAGTAACTATAGGTAGCATAACGTGGTCAGATCATGCCCCGGTGAGTCTCTGTATTTCATTATCTGGAGCAGAGATGACTCAAGATAGGAGGTGGCGACTAAATGAGAGTCTTTTACAAAATGAAGAGGTGAGGGAGGATGTGGCTCGGGAAATCGCAGAATATTTTAAATTGAATGATACACCAGGGAGCAATCCAGGGATGATTTGGGAGGCCCACAAGGTGGTAATCAGGGGAGTGTTGATTAGACACGGATCGAAAATAAAAAAGAAACGCGAGCAACAGGTGAAAAATCTATTAGCAGAAATCCAGAAACTGGAACTTCAGCATAAACGAATACAGGCCCCACAAATCGGTAGAGAATTGAGTCATCTGAGGAGGCAGATTTCAGAAATTTTACGGTACAAGGCCAAAGCAAAGATACAAAGGGGAAAGAAAATAAACTATGAATTTGGGGATAAGTGCAGTAAACTATTAGCTGGGAAATTGAAAGAGAAGAACCAACTAACGTATATTCCACAGATTAAGGGGAAGGAGGGGCAATTAAAAAAGTACCCAAAAGAAATAGCGGAGGAGTTTGGGAAATATTATTCGAATCTGTATAATTTGCCCCAGACATCAGTAGCCCAATCAGAGATAGATGAATTCCTCTCAACAATTGACCTGACCAGGCTTTCATCAATTGCCCAGGCCAGTCTGGATACCCCAATCTCAGTCGAGGAACTAGAAGTAACGCTAAAATCTATGAAAGAGGGGAAAGCGCCGGGACCAGATGGCTACACAATGAGATACTATAAAGAATTTATATCAGTACTGGGAAGTAGGATGGCGGGGGTCTTTAACGAGATGGGCCGGTCTGCTGCATTTCCGCCGGAGGCTTTACTAGCCCATATTACAGTGATTCCCAAGGAGGAGAAGGACCCGGCGGAGTGCGGCAGTTATAGGCCGATCTCGTTATTGAACTCTGATCTAAAACTGTTTACAAAGATTCTGGCGAGTCGGTTACAGGTGTGGCTTCCTGAGCTGATAGACATGGACCAAGTAGGATTTGTTCCCACGAGAGAGGCAAGAGACGGTACGATAAGGGCCCTTAACTTGGTCCAAGGAGCTATAGCGGGGGATATCCCTGCCGTGTTCCTAAATACTGATGCCGAGAAGGCCTTTGATAGAGTGGGATGGAAGTACCTGTTCTCTGTGCTGCAACACGTGGGCCTGGGGGAGAACATGATGAGATGGATTAGAAGTGTATATACAGACCCACGTGCTGCGGTGAGAGTTAACGGGATCTTCTCTAAGACATTCCCAATTACCAATGGAACGCGGCAGGGATGCCCCCTGTCCCCGTTACTCTATGTACTATCTCTAGAACCATTACTAAATAAAATTCGTCAAAACCCAGATATACAGGGTATTCAAATAGGTGAGGGCAGCCATAAGATAATTGCATTCGCTGACGACCTGATGTTTGCCATATCTAATCCACATGTTTCTCTTCCCAATCTGATCAAAGAAATCACAAAATTTAGCGAATTTACTAATCTTAAAATAAATCAGGCAAAATCGGAAGCAATGTGTGTGGCAGTCCCATCTAAGATGCAGAAAATCTTGCAACAAAATTTTAGATTCAAATGGAAGGCCGAGCTAAAGTTTTTGGGCACTCTAATTCCAGCAAACATACAAGAAACTTTTAAAATAAATTTCTTACCCCTCTGTAGCTCAATAAGAAAGCTGCTGGAGAAATGGCAACATGGGCTACACTCATGGTTTGGTAGAAACAATATAGTTAAAATGAGTATACTTCCAAAAATTACGTATCTGTTCCAGACCTTACCAATTAAAATACCCCCAACTTTTCTTCGGCAGCTTGACTCACTTCTGATGAGGTTTATTTGGGCTGGGAAGAAGCCAAGGATAAAAAAAGAGGTGTTGAGACTGCCCAAGAGTTTTGGAGGGATGGCAGTCCCAGATATAGCTAAATATTATCAAGCAGCCCATCTGACGAGACTGATAGATTGGTGTAGGAATAGACAATACAAAAGATGGGTGGAAGTAGAACAGCAGTCTTGTCCAATAGCATTACGTCGAGCTCCCTGGTGTTACAAATTACTGCCAAGTAAGATGAAGAAACACCCCATAATTGGGTCAACATTATCTACTGCAGCTAAAATATGTAAGAACCCAAAATTTTCTTCAAATCTTTCTCCCATTTTCCCTGTACTAGGAAATCCAGGATTTGCACCAGGGACGGTGGGAGCAATATTTAACAAACTAACTGAGAGGGGTAAGGTACAGGTATCCCATTTTTTACAAACAGATAACTGGCCATCAATCGAAGAGTTGACGAAGATAGGAGGTGGTTATGAGTTAAGTTTCTGGCAAGCATTACAAATTAGACATTTTTTAAGATCTCTGGGAAAACCGTCTGAATATAGGCGACAGTTAACAAAATTTGAAAAATACTGTGATGAAGAGGAGCCAATACAGCGAGTGAGTTCAAAAATGTACAAAATTTTAAACTCCCCTCAGGAAGGTGTGGAGCTACCAGGAATTATCAAATGGGAAAGAGACCTAGGGAGGAGCTTTACACAGACCCAACGGAGTCATGTAGTGTATCTAGCATTAAACTCCTCAATCTCTACACGGACACAGGAATGTAACTATAAATTACTGTCCCAATGGTATTATACTCCAGTAAAGTTACATAAACTGACTAGAGAGAATTCAGAGTACTGCTGGAGATGTGGAATGGAGCAGGGTACCTTGTTGCACATCTTTTGGGCCTGTGTAAAGGTCCAAGGTTATTGGAAGGAAGTGCGGAGAATAGCTCAAAAATTTACGACGTTCCAGATTCCGGATGATCCAGCCCTATTTTTACTTCATAGCTCACAAATCCCAGTAGGAGAGTATAAAAAGTCGATACTACGGCATCTGATAAATGCGGCTAGAATGGGAATAACACTTCAGTGGAGAGATAGTAGACCACCATCAATTGCAAGATGGCTTAATAGAGTCAGAGAGATTGGAGCCATAGAGGACTTAATCCTTTTTTCTAAGAACAAAAGAGAGCGGTATGTGGAAACATGGACAGAATGGAACCAGTTTATAAAAACGGAAGAAGGGAAGAGGTTAATGGAGGAGTAGGGAGTTGAAGGGGGAGCCTAGCCGACCGGAGAGGGATAAGAGGGATATGAATGAAACATTTGGGAGTGAGTCCCGATGTAGGACGAGAGGAGATGGGAATTTAGAAGGGGGGGGCTTTCCCCCCCCCTTCTCCCCCTTTTTTTTTTTTTTTTTTTTTTTTTTTTGTTTGTTTGTTTGTTTCTGTTTTGGGGATGCTTTTGATGTGTTGAACAAATGGGAGGGGGTGCGAAGGGGGTAGGGAATATAGGAGGATTAAGGATCAGAAGAGAGCATAAACCAGAACTCTGTGGATTCCCGGAGAGGATTAGCTACTAATTAGAAGTGGCGAGGAGAAATATATGTGTGCAACTTTATGCTTAAGTTATGAACAGGCTAAATGTAATGTTAATTTTGAATAATGTTGATCCTAAACAAAAAGAAAAATAAAGTATATAAATATGAAAAAAAAAAAAGAATCTACAGTACGCCGACTTATGTTTAAGTGTATTCTCAAACAGAGATACGCTTAAACATATCTAAGATACGACGGCTTGCGCCGTCCTATCTTAGGTTGCAATATTGAGGCTGGCCTGCTAGGTGGCGCTTCCATTGCGGTCGGCGTAGAATATGCAAATCAGTAGATTCACGAACGTACGCCCAGCCGCCGCAGTACATTTACGCCATTTACGTAAGAGATAGGCCGCCTAAAGTTATTCCATCAAATAGATGGAATAGTAATGTTAAGTATGGATGCCGTTCACATGTCGAAATTCGAATTTTTTTTTTTTTACTTTCAAGAATTTTTTTATTTGCAAAATAGAGAAAAATACAGAGGGTTACATTGCGTCTAGAACAAGGCACCGCCAAAACTTGTACATAAGATTGAGCATGGCATACAGATTCCATAAACATCAATTGACCAAACAGGGCCTAAGACATGTAGAACCATCCACAAGAAAATGGACAACAAAAAAAATAAAAAAAGAATAAAATATAACAGATCCAGTACCATGCAGTGGGACAAGCTCGTAAGACTATCCATATCCATGTAAGCAAACAATTTGGGAGAAGAACTGCAATGCGAACCCTAAGAGCAGGATATACAAGGTTACAAAGTATAGAAAAGAGGGAAAGGAGCAGAGAAGGGAGAGTAAAGGAGACACAGCCTCATAAGCCGTGACAGCAGAAAGAATAAATTATAATCATAACAAAAAAAGGAAAAAAAAAGAAAAAAATTTGTCAAGCCATGTTATTATAAATCAAAGCAGGTCATTTGCAACTTGTGATTGGATACGATACAACCACCATGGGTTCCACTTAGCATCAAATATAGGCATTGAGTCATGTAATTTATGAAATATCCGTTCAGACAGCATAATCTGATCCATCCTGGACAGAACCTGAGAAAAGGGGACAACCGGGGACTTCCAGTTAAGGGCTACCACCCAAAGAACTGCCGTGCAGAAGGTGTATATCAGGCGTCTAAAAGGTCTAGGAGTGTCTGGGATCTTTTCAAAGAGCAGGCAATGTTTATAGGACAAGACTATCGGAGCGCCCCCCAATCCGTCTATGAGATCAAAGACCCCCTTCCAGACCTGGGAAACCTGCCCACAATCCCAAAAAATATGAAAAAAAGAGCCAAGGGTAGGGCAACCCCTGAAACAATTTGGTGATGTCTGGGGGAAAATCTGGTGTAGGCGTTGGGGTGTATAATACCAGCGGGTGTAGAATTTAAGCGCAGTCTCCCTAAATGATAATGAAACTGTACATTGACGAAGATTTAGCCAGTTCCTCTCCCAATCCTCCAGCTCATATTCCAAGCCCAAATCAGATTCCCATTTGGTCATATACTTCAATTTGTTCCGGTTACGATCACCGGATAGAACATTATACATTAGGGAGATTAGACCCCTCTGTCTAGGGCCAGACCTGCAAATCGACTCAAAGGATGAGCAAGAGGGAGAGAGGGTCAGCGAATAATGAGTCAAAAAAAAGTGTCTAATCTGCATAAACCTATAGAACTCCCCAGCTGGGGCCCCCTTAGTAGCTTGAAGTTGAGTAAAAGAGATGAATGCATCATTATGTTGAAAATCCTCCAGAGTTGTCAGGCCGGAGGAAATCCACCAATCAAATGACTCAGGGTTCAAATAAGCAGAAGGCAGTCTGGGGTCCCCCAGGAAGGAAGAACCCGGGGGGCAGCTGAGGCCAAAGAAAGAGAGGAGCAATATCGTCTCCAAAGATTCAAACCCTGAGCCACCAAAAGATTACGATCCGCCAACTCCGGAGGTCGTGGACCCGAAAACCACAAAAGGCCTGGTAAGTATAGGGGATGGATAGAGTCAAGTTCGAATCTGACCCAAGGGACTCTGGGTCTTTTAATAGACCATTGTGCTTGCTGGGAGAACCTACCTGCCAAATAGCAAAGCCACAGCTGCGGGACTCCCAAACCCCCGAGTTTACCAGATCTGTAAAGAACCTCTCGTGAGAACCTAGCCGGTTTGTCCCCCCAGATAAATCTGTTGATACAGGATTGAAACCTAAGGATAAATGGTTTAGGGACCGGAGAGGGAAGGGCACGGAATAGGAATAATAGCTTGGGGAGGATGGTCATCTTAACAGCTGTAATTTTACCCATAAAGGAGATATTATAAAGGGACCAGGATTTCAGCATTTTTTTAAGGGAGGTAATCATAGGGGGATAGTTAAGGTTAAACAATTCGTTATAATTTCCAGAAAGCTTTATTCCGAGGTAGGGGAGGGCTGGACCGGCCCAAGAGAAAGGGAACGATTGTTTAATAGGAGTCAATTCCGCCTGGGAGAAACCCACCGGAAGGGCCAATGACTTGGAAACGTTGACTGTAAGACCTGAGATGCCCGCAAAAAAAGAGAGGGTCTCCAGAAGGTTTGGCAGTGTTACTTCAGGGTTGGTCAAGAAAAGCAACACATCGTCTGCATACATACAGAGCTTATATTCCGAACCTGCCTTAGTATAACCAGAAATGAAAGGGTGACTCAGTATTGCAACCGCTAATGGCTCAATTGCCAGGGCAAAGATTAAAGGGGAAAGAGGACACCCCTGTCTTGTACCTCTACCGAGCTGGAAGAAATCGGAATTGCACCCGGGAATCCTAATTCTAGTGCAGGGGTTGGAATACAGGGCTCTAAACACATTCAGAAATTCCCCTTTGAAGCCGAAACGTTGTAGTAAAAGGGAGACATAATTCCAAGAAACACAGTCAAAGGCCTTATTAATATCTAAACTTAACATGAATAACTTCCTAGAATTGAGGTTGGCATCTTGTAAAATATTTGTGGTTAAACGAATGTTATCCGTGATAAATCTATGGGGAATAAAACCTGCCTGATAGGGGGAAATCAAAGAAGAAATAATAGAACCTAATCTATCTGCCATAATTCTGCTGAAAATTTTCACGTCATTATTCATAACCGAGATAGGTCTGTAGTTTTGGGGCATAGTATGGTCTCTATTGGGCTTAGGAATCAGGGACATGTTTGCCAAAAGCATTTCGTCGGGAAAGGAGCCGCCCTTTAAGATTGAATTAAAGAGGCGTGCTAGTCTGGGGGAGAGGAGGGCTGAAAATTTTTTATAATATGGGGCAGAAAATCCGTCGGGGCCTGGGGAGGAAGAATTTTTGAGGGAACTAATTACGGTGAGGACCTCAGTGATTGAAATTGGGTCATTAAGCTTCTGTAGTTGTGCAGGGGAAAGAGATGGAAACGGGAGATCTCTAAACCAAGAGAGGGAGGGTTCCGAAGGGGGAGAGTGTTGAGGGCCCAGCAATGAGGAGTAAAATTCTTGAAAAATTGCCAAGACCTCTTGAGGATGTGAAACCGTCCCACCGGAGGGGGAAGATAATTTATAACTATGAGGGGGCCTATAAGATTGGTTCAATTTTCTTGCAAACATCGTGGACGCCGCATTACTGTGGAGCAAGAACTTGGCCTTAGACCACCGTAAGGACTTTTCAGTTTTGGCCGAAAGAAGAGCATCCAACTCCAACCTCTTCTGTTCAATTAGGGCCCTTGTGGGTTCTGATAGTAAGGAGGTGGGGTTTTTATATAATGTATCCAGTTCTGAGGAAAGTTTTACAATCTGGAGCTTATTTGCATTGTTACGAGCCGTGGCTAATTTGATTAGGACACCCCTGAGCACCGCCTTATGCGCGACCCAGAGAGTAGGAATTGGAGTCTCGGGAATGTCATTTATGGAAAAGTAGGACTCAATGGCCTTGGTAACCTCGCATTCGACCATTGGATCGGCGAGAAGGGCTTCGTTCAACCGCCATGTAAACGTCGAGGGAGGGAGCCTAATAAATTCCGTAGAGAAGGAAGTGATGTGATGGTCTGACCATACACAATTATGTATACTGGCAGAGCTAGAATTGGCAAGAATAACTGGGGTAGAAAAGATGTAGTCTAGCCTAGCATAACTACGGTGTGGATGAGAAAAGAATGTATATTCCCTAGCCCCTACGTTAAGGGCACGCCAGGTGTCAATAAGTTGCAAATCGGTCAGTTTGCGGGAAAGAGTTTTGGGAAAGGCCTTAGAAAGAGGGGAGACATGGCTCCTATCCAGGGAGGGAGTAGAGACTAAGTTAAAGTCCCCACCAACAATCATATGGGGGGACAAAAAAATTTCCAGGACTGCAAAAAATGAAGAAAAAAAGGAGGCAGGAGCCTCATTAGGGGCATAAACGCTAGCAATTGTACATTCCCTATTGTGGAGAAGGCCCTTAATAATAACAAATCTACTGTCCTTATCTCTATACGCATGTTGCACCTCAAAATGGAGAGAGGAGTGTAAAAATATAGCCGCACCCCTGCATTTAGTAGTGTGAAGGGTATAATAAGCCTGGGAGAAATACCTATTAAAAAACTTCGGATGAGATGCCTGCGAGAAGTGGGTCTCCTGCAATAAAAGAATTTTTGCTCCAAGTTGTTTGTATTGGGAGAACGCTTTCTTGCGTTTCAGAGGGGAATTGAATCCCTTAACATTATGCGATATACACTTAATCGCCATAGGAATTAATGGTTAAAAAATATAACAAATAAAATAAATAAAAAGAGAAGGCACCCAGAAAGGTCTGGGGGACAACCAGACCCAGAAGCTGCAAACTAGAACCCCTCCAAGCAGGCACCCCATCCCATTCAAACCAATCTCCTCGCATCAAGATTTCAAGGCTAAGCACAGTATGTTGCATTAGGGGTACAAAGATAAAGCCAAGGATCGTGGTGATCAATGTAGAAACACCAAGATGTTGGCTTGAAAGCAAATTCCACTGACAATGACAATGACATAAATAAAAAATAAAAAAAGCATAATAATATAAAATAAATGACAACCAGAGGCTATTCTGCTGTGGAGACAAAAATGCACAAAAAAAATATAAAGAAAAGAAAAATTGGAAAAAAGAGAGCAGAGTCATCAAAAAATGGATCAGGAAAAGAATAACTCCTGACAAAAGAAGAACGAAATCCTGAGACATACACGTCTCACCTCCAGGTAATCGTAGCTAGCAGTCCAAAAAACAGGAAGCTGCAACCACAGATCTATATGCAATCACTGGGATCACCGGAGGGGGGGGGAAACATGCTTTGGCGCTATGAAGCGGAACAATATGAAGTAAATAATTCCCGAGTCAGGGTATCATGGGTTGAGAAGAATAACAGAACACAGTAAAACACTTTTACCAGGGAGCCCATATTAGCAAATGTAAAGCGAAGGGCATAGATTTCAGGGACCGAGAGGGATTCCAATAGCAAAGCCGGGAGAGTCAGAGTCACAACCCGGAGCAATGGGTAATCAGTTCCTAGGAGAGCCTTGACCGTACCGAATCCTCCGCCTGTCACGTCTTGAAGGTGGCGTCTGCCAGATCTGAGAAGGGCGAGGTGTTAAGGGAGGACGGCGAATTTCTTCAGCATCCAGCAGGCCCAGCTTGACAAGGATCTCTTTCCCCTCAAATACCGTGGTGGCAACATACGTAGTACCATTGTGGGGGATGGACAATTTAAATGGGAACCCCCAACGGTAGCGAATCCGGGCATCTTGCAGGACCGCCGTGACTTCTTTCATCCCCCGTCGTCTGTCCAGAGTGGCGGGGGACAGGTCCGGGAAGATTTGCACTGTGAATTCATCCAGGGTGATCCTCTGAGTATTTCTGGCAGCTCTAAGAATTTCTTCTTTCACAAGAAAGTCTTTAAGGCATAGGATTATGTCCCTGGGAGGCTTGTCATCAGGGGGTTTAGGTCTTAGGGCCCTATGGATCCTGTCGCAAGTAAAGGCCGTGGCTTCCCTGTCAGGGAGTAGGGATTTAAAGAGTCTGATGACCGCCGGGATCAATTCCATAACTGTTTCAGGGATCCCCCTCAGACGCAAATTATGGCGGCGGTTCCGATTGTCGAGATCCTCGACTTGTGATTGTAGTTGATTAAATGCCGCGGCCAAGCTTTCATGTTCCCTGCTTAGGTCGCTGTATGCTAGGGCAAGCTCGTCATGCTTCGTCTCGAGCAGGTCCGTACGGGAGCCCAGGGAGGAGATCTCCTGAGAAAGGGTGTGTGAGGTCTTGTTCAGTTCCGACTGGAACTTCGAGGCCAGTCGGGTATACATGGCCTCAAGGCTTGCGTCCAGATCAGCCTTGGAGAGTGTTGCCGGGTACTCACAGTTGGTGGGGTGTGAAGAGGAACTCAGTTCAGGAGGTAAGGCCGGGGCCGCAGCGCCATTTTGAGACATGTTGCACTGCTCCCGCGTACGAAGAAGGTAATGGGTGAGAGAGGATTGGGCCGCTCCCTTGTTCTTTTTCTTCGCCGCCGACATGCACCGTGGTCACCGGGGTCGGAGGGTAGTAGTTTGGAGGATCAGCAGAAAGATTATGGCCCCCGAATGGAAGGATTAGTTCCGACGCGCCAGGAGCTGGTCTAACAGGCGTCCATCTCCGTTCGCGCCGCGCATGCGCCCCCTGAAATTCGAAATTTTTACGTCGTTTGCGTAAGTCGTCCGTGAATAGGGATTTACGTTGTTTACGTCCACGTCGAAATCAATAGGCCCGTGCGGCGTACTTAGCCGCAATGCACACTGGGAAATGTAGGCGCCCAGCGCATGCGCAGTTTAAAAAAAACGTCAATCACGTCGGGTCAAGCCTCATTACCATTAAACACGCCCCCTCATACAAATTTGAATTAGGCGCCCTTACGCCTGCCCGCTTTAGGCTACGCCGCCGTAACTTAGCAGGCAAGTACTTTGAGAATCAAGTACTTGCCTCGCTAACTTACGGCAGCATAGCCTAAACACGCTAAGCTACGCCGCCGCAAATTTGCGGCATTCTCTCTGAATCTACCTATTAATGTTTTTTTATTAGTTAATTGTAGATGATTATAAATAAAGGTTTTAAAAAAACTGTGTAAATGAGAAATACCCAAAAGCTCATAAAATAGCATAGTAGTCGTTTTTCAACATATAGTTCTTTCTTTTGTTGTGTTGTTCCTATAAAAAAAAAACTGTAAATATGTCCTGTTAAAATTGGGACACTTGGATAAAAATGCTGGTATGGTAGAAACCCTAACTAATAGTGCTAGTTGTTTTGAGTACCCCAATAACAGTCCAATATGACCCTTTTATTGGGCACTTCTAGCACTAAAAACGTAATACATTATTGCGCTATCAAAAGAAGGTTACTAAACAATATTGCTACTTTATTGATGATATATTTGAGCCTTACAGCTAACTTGCCTTGTAGTGTTTTTTAAGCAAAATTTGGAAAAAGTGGTGCAAAGTATCTAAAATCTAGCAAATTGTCAACCTCTAGTTTAGATGGACTCTGCTCTGGCTTCTTTAAGTTTTATAATATTATTTTATACTGGGACACGCTGAAATATCATAAATACTGTATAACTCTATGCTCAATATTGATTTTCTATGGTAATTCAGTGGAAGCTTTCGTTTATCCAGCATATACTTATTTAACAATATAAATCCCTAGAAGTGCAACAAAGAGTTGAGATGGAAAAAAGTAATCTGAAACATCAAAAGCCATTGCCAACAAATTGAGCCAAACAAAAGAAATGCCCTAAAATAAAATCTTCAAAAACCAGAAGGTGTCCAATTCACAAGGGAAACATAAGAATATCACCTCTTTTCACATTGAAGCAACATCTGCAATTGCTATCTTCTGAATTATACTAAAGTAATTGTTTAGACTCTTGGGTTTATGTCGGTAATCTGATCCATTAACTAAGTTACTGAGGTCATATATCAGTGGATAAAATAAAGAAATTCTAACAACACATTTGGTTTAGGAGAATTTGCCTCCAGCTCTAATGGAACTGCAAATTCCAGCATACCTTCCAAGGTTCGGCTCTAACAGGACAATAGTGCAAAAACTAACAACCCTTATATAACTTCTTATGATGTCATGGAACCATTAGGCCCCGTACACACGACCGAACATGTCTGCCAAAACTGGTCCGCGGACCAGTTTCAGCAGACATGTTCGGTCGTGTGTACGGCCGACCGGACAGGTTTCCATCGGACATTTGTCCACCCGACCGTTTTCGAGCGGACAAATGTTTCTTAGCATGCTAAGAAACATGTCCGCTGGAAGCCTGTCCGTCGGACATGTTCGGTCGTCTGTACAGACTCACCGTACATGTCCGATCGGCCGCCATCCCTCGCATGCGTCGAAGTTATTCGATGCATGCATGGAAGCTTTGAACTTCCAGGGCCGCACACGTCGCCGCGTCATTGCGGCGACGGCGCGGCCACGTCACCGCGTATCGTGTACGCGCGGATTTCTGTCTGATGGTGTGTCCGGCGGACCGTTTTCAGCGGACAGTCCGTCCGTCTGTACGAGGCCTTAAAGACACATATCACATGAATTTTGTAATACACTCCCTCAGGCAAATCTCTATGGAGTTTTCTATTCATTTTACAAAGTTAATTTTAGATTGTAAGAAGATACATAAATCCTTCAGTTGAAACCATATACAAGTTCACGTGGACAAAGAAAGCACTCAGGTCCAATACATCAATATATGTGCCAACAATGATGATAATCCTGGAACCAACTCAACGTTGTAAAACCTAAAAGTTTTTTATTGATAAAACAGTGTATTAAAAAGAGTCCATTATAGGACCTATGGGGCTCTTAAAACCAATACACAATGAGCAATAGCCACATAGGTGCTGAAATATGTAATTGATTGCTCCACAGTGTTTGTGCAATGGTAATAATGATAACACAAAGTTATCCCAACTTGTATTCTTACATATCTGAGAAACCCACTTGTGCTGGTGGTGGTGTGTGGCAGGCAAAGGAGTGGAAAATGTGGCTTAACAAGAGCTGCATACCCGGGATAGTGGCCAGGATGTATAGCCATGACCAGGTCATGGATACAGTGTGAAACAAGCCTGAGATTGCACTTCAAGCCTCCAGCTGCTTATTCCGGGTAGCAGCTCTGTCCTTCCAGCCTTCTTGTGAAGTCACATTAGGCATGCCATTTTTAGCTTGCGCAGTCCTGGCATTTACCCTGTGTAGATATCCTTGTAGTGGATACATGGGTTATGCCTCACCATACATTCTGGCCTCTATTCCGGGTACGCAGCATGGGTTAAGCCATCTTTTTCACTCCTTGGCCTGCAGCACACCAACACAGCTGCCAGCACAAGTGGGTTGCTTGGATATGTAAGCATGTAAGTCGGAATAACTTTATGTTATCATTATTAGCATTGCATAGATATTGTGGAACAATCCTCTACATGCTGCAGCACCTGTGTGATTATTGCCAATAGTGTGTTGATTTCACGAGCCCCAGAGCTTCTATGATGGACTCTTTTTCATGCACTGTTTTATCAATAAATAACTTTTAGGTTTTACAACATTGAGTTGGTTCCTGGATTTTCATAATTTGTGGCACATACACTGTATTGTCAAAAGTATTGGGATGCCTGCTTTACACACACATGAACTTTAAGCTTAGCCCATATGGTTCAATATTGAGTTGGCCCACCCATTACAGCTATAACAGCTTCAGATATTCTGGGAAGGCTGTCCATAAGGTTTAGGAGTGTTTCTATGACAATGTTTGACCATTCTTCCAGAAGCGCTTCCAAATCCTGGCCCCTCAGCATGTGAATGAGTATGGGGTACCCCTATCCATTCACCATCCAAAAGACTCCGCTGTCAACTAAGGCAAACCACCAAATGCCTGGCTTGCCGTTTGACAGTTCTTATATACAGGGAGTGCAGAATTATTAGGCAAATGAGTATTTTGACCACATCATCCTCTTTATGCATGTTGTCTTACTCCAAGCTGTATAGGCTCGAAAGCCTACTACCAATTAGGCATATTAGGTGATGTACATCTCTGTAATGAGAAGGGGTGTGGTCTAATGACATCAACACCCTATATCAGGTGTGCATAATTATTAGGCAACTTCCTTTCCTTTGGCAAAATGGGTCAAAAGAAGGACTTGACAGGCTCAGAAAAGTCAAAAATAGTGAGATATCTTGCAGAGGGATGCAGCACTCTTAAAATTTCAAAGCTTCTGAAGCGTGATCATCGAACAATCAAGCGTTTCATTCAAAATAGTCAACAGGGTCGCAAGAAGCGTGTGGAAAAACCAAGGCGCAAAATAACTGCCCATGAACTGAGAAAAGTCAAGCGTGCAGCTGCCAATATGCCACTTGCCACCAGTTTGGCCATATTTCAGAGCTGCAACATCACTGGAGTGCCCAAAAGCACAAGGTGTGCAATACTCAGAGACATGGCCAAGGTAAGAAAGGCTGAAAGACGACCACCACTGAACAAGACACACAAGCTGAAACGTCAAGACTGGGCCAAGAAATATCTCAAGAATGATTTTTCTAAGGTTTTATGGACTGATGAAATGAGAGTGAGTCTTGATGGGCCAGATGGATGGGCCCGTGGCTGGATTGGTAAAGGGCAGAGAGCTCCAGTCCGACTCAGACGCCAGCAAGGTGGAGGTTGAGTACTGGTTTGGGCTGGTATCATCAAAGATGAGCTTGTGGGGCCTTTTCGGATTGAGGATGGAGTCAAGCTCAACTCCCAGTCCTACTGCCAGTTTCTGGAAGACACCTTCTTCAAGCAGTGGTACAGGAAGAAGTCTGCATCCTTCAAGAAAAACATGATTTTCATGCAGGACAATGCTCCATCACACGCGTCCAAGTACTCCACAGCGTGGCTGGCAAGAAAGGGTATAAAAGAAGAAAAACTAATGACATGGCCTCCTTGTTCACCTGATCTGAACCCCATTGAGAACCTGTGGTCCATCATCAAATGTGAGATTTACAAGGAGGGAAAACAGTACACCTCTCTGAACAGTGTCTGGGAGGCTGTGATTGCTGCTGCTGCACGCAATGTTGATGGTGAACAGATCAAAACACTGACAGAATCCATGGATGGCAGGCTCTTGAGTGTCCTTGCAAAGAAAGGTGGCTATATTGGTCACTGATTTGTTTTTGTTTTGTTTTTGAATGTCAGAAATGTATATTTGTGAATGTTCAGATGTTATATTGGTTTCACTGGTAAAAATAAATAATTGAAATGGGTATATATTTGTTTTTTGTTAAGTTGCCTAATAATTATGCACAGTAATAGTCACCTGCACACACAGATATCCCCCTAAAATAGCTAAAACTAAAAACAAACTAAAAACTACTTCCAAAAATATTCAGCTTTGATATTAATGATTTTTTTGGGTTCATTGAGAACATGGTTGTTGTTCAATAATAAAATTAATCCTCAAAAATACAACTTGCCTAATAATTCTGCACTCCCTGTAGGTAAGGGGGGCAGTGCCACCAGGTGACGTAACCAGGTGGCTCTGCCCCTTACCAATATAAGAGCTGTCAAATGGCAAGCCAGGCATTCCGCAGTTTGCTTTAGTTGACAGCGGGCATATTTTTTTTAACTTTTATGGGTCCGGTGGGGGCATCATAATTGACAATGGATCTACATCAGGGGACACTGTTTTTTTATTTTAATTAAAGGAATTGTCAAAAACTGTCTCTGTGTTCTTATTACTTTTTGAGACATTACCCAAAGTACAAAGTACTCAATACCCATTCACATAGGTTGGGGCCAGGATCTGAGGGATCCCTTGTTAAAGGGGGCTTTCAGATTCCAATAAGCCCCCTGCCCGCAGACCCCCACAACCACAGCTCATGGTTGTGGGGATGAGGCCCTTGTCCCCATCAACATGGGGACAAGGTGCTTAGGAGGGCAGAGCCCTTCTGCCCCAAAGCACCCACCCCCCATGTTGAGGGAATGTGGTCTGTTATGATTCAGGAGGGAGAGGTGCTCACTCATCCCCCCCCCAGTCGAATGCCCTGCAAATTTGGTTGTTTGCCAAACGGGCAAACAGGCGATGTTCGGGCTGAACTTTTGCTCGGCCTTATCCATTCACCAAACTCTAGTTACTGAACCTCTCTAATACATGGCCTAGCGTCAGACATTTTCAAGGTTTAAGGTAACTTCAGTTATATACTTACATGGTTACACACATGAACACAGAGTTGAAAAAGAAACAAAAAACAAACATTACATCCTTAGAACATGTAACCCATTGATGATCGGAGTGAAGGGATTTTAAACATGTGATCCAATTTCTTTTACAGTGAAAAACGTTTCTTGGATGCTTAAATCCTTGAAATGGCATTAGTCACTCTTTAGATTTGTGCGTTTAAGTACACATCCAACCTTTTGGTGAAACAATATAATAAATCTTCCAGAACCTGTTCCCGTGGAAACATTTTCACATTTCCAAAGCATTTAAAGGATAGAGCCTTTTCTATACACAAATTTAAATGTCTTTATTTCCAGTTGCAAGGGGTGCCCTCCTGTCTTTTAGGATAACCTTTAAGTTAACAGTTTTACACTGTGTTTTCTATATGATCACCCTTCTATGCATTCTCTCCCAGTTCACAGTTTACCAAATAGTCAACAAACTCCTCTGTGGAGTGGATCTGTTGTTGTTCTTCATATTATTAGTAGTAATATAATATATATTATGTAGCTAGCAGAAAATTACAAGCTTGTAATGGATAATTCTACCTTTGACCAATCATGGCTCTCACAGCACATTGCTCTGTGATTGGCCAATCAGGAGCCGTCAATGCACTGCGATCTCTCAGTGCATTATGAGGTGCTCCGCAGCGCGTGAACTTGGCACAAACCCCCCATATGTTTGTTTGTTCTATGAACAAATGAACACCTGATGTCCGAGCCAATATAACATTCGGGGCCATCCTATGATATCTGGCCTTTAATTTGGATTGGAAATCCACTCTTCATTGTGATGTTTTACTACTGTTTTTTCATGTTGGTATTTTCAGAAAAGACTAGAACTGGAGACCCTCTCAGACTTCTGTAAACTCAACTTTAACATATAGGCATAATAGGTTAGAAACAATCAAAATGAGTATACATTTAATGCAGTTTGAGTCACCAGTAAACTCTGCCCTATCCCCAATAACAAAACTGTTGTAACCAGATATAAGCAATATGGATCAAAGAACTTGAAGTACAGAGACAACATATTGTTTATATAGTATAATATCCAGTGTTTTTCTTACTTGATCGTATTTCACCATCTTCTGCTGAAGAGATATGATATTGAAGTAGAAGCATCACAACAGTATAATTTACCCATGCCATCTATGAAGCTGAAAATATAAATCTGAAGAAATAAAAAAACATGATTCAGTATTGTACACTAAACATATGGCTACATAAGTATTATAAGTATTTAGGTAAAATTGATAAAAAGAGGGATGTATTCTGTACTAGTTGTAAGGAATGTGCAAATTTGGAAATTTTCACTTTGCCAAAATCTTGGCAAAAGATCTGGTCACTAGCCACTAGTCAAATTTAGCAATTGAGATGTTAACAATAATTATTAAATACAACTATGCTACTTTCATGATATTCTTTACTGTTGCCATTATTGGAAAACTGTTTATTAAACCTTAAGCCCTGTACACACGATCGGATATCTGATGGAATCTGATCCAATGGATTTTTTCATCGGAGTTCCGATGAAGCTGACTTTCATCAGTCTTGCTTACACACCATCAGTCAAAAATCAGATCGTGCCAAAACACGGTGACGTAAAACACTACGACAAGCCCAAAAAAATGAAGTTCAATGCTTCCGAGCATGCGTTGACTTGATTCTGAGCATGCGTGGATTTTTGTCCAATGGAGTTCCACACAGACGATCACATTTTTCTATCGTTTTTTATCCATAGGAAAAATTTAAAATATGTCAACCTTCATATTCTCTCATAGCAGTTATACGTAGGCAAGAAATACTTGAACCACAGTTCATTGACTTTATGGGCAAAACTCCACCACTTTAAAGTTAGAAAGCAAATGTAAAACATTGTACTTCAATGACCATCTGCTAAGTCCAACTGCTGTTTACAGCTAATCTCTGGAATGCGGAAGCTGTCCATACCACTGCTTACAGAACTCCAAATAAGAGATTTCCATTTTTCTAGAAAATGTTCTTCTATTATTAAAAACCACATAATTCATTTTTCGTTTCTATACAATTGCATTTTTCCATATTATAAAAAGAGAAATCTTGCAGACATAATCATGACTGATTTAGTGTTGGTTTTGGACATTAAATACATTTCATTCAAGGAAAAGAAACAAAACTTTGCACAGCATTTTACAGCCAAACTGTGTCAGATCAAAGTTATGTTCAATGTCTGAAGTCATAAATTCTGGTATTATTACAAGAAATCTTCAGATGTTCAAGCTATAAAACAGCATTATGTAGATAAAATATAGAAAACGGTTAAACTGGAGCTGTGTGAACAATACTGTGCATTTCAGTAGTTTTTTCTTACTTATATCTACCATGTTTTTTTTGCCAGCAATAACAATAGACATGAGCAGAGCTTTTTTTCTCAAAAAATAGGTGCAGGAACTCAACCACGACCACATTCAAATTTCACAAACAGTAGAAGGGTCTTAAAGGGGCATTAAATACCAGAATTGCATCACATACAGAGTGTAGAGTTCAGGGGGTTACACACAGAGTGCAGAGCTGTCACTTGAAAACACAGAAACCAGACTTCTGTGTTTACAAGTGATTGTGGTGAGCAGGCGCCAAAGGGTCTGAGCCAGAGGTGGTGGAACTGAGTTCCCCCAAGTTCCCCCTGAAAAAAAGCCCTGGACATGAGCCTATATACAACAGAAAAAAATAATACGTTAAGGACAAGTCCATACGTGGCATTTTGTTGGCATAAATATTTTATGGCACGTTCACTATGATTTAATACTAGCCTTTTATTTTTGTTACAGATACATGCTAGATGTTCCCTAATTGAAATAAGGATGGGCCACCATGCCGTGCATGTTTGGAGAAATGCAATGTGATTGCATTGGAAACATGTCTTCTTTCACTGTAAATGGGGAAAAGTATTAACTGTGCACTAGGCCCAATAAATAAATAAACATGTTGGAACACAGGCAAGGGGCACATGTTTCCATTGACAAAAAAATTTTGAATGCCAAACTTAGCAGTGAACCTTTTTGATGTCTATGTTAGTTGAATCTTGATATTCAATTCTGGGTATTTTAAAGGCTAATTGGCAACATATACTCAAAAAAGCACAAGGAGAGCTGGGCACTACCATGGAGGACATTTACCAAATAAAAAATATCTTATAGCAGGGAGAGGGTCTTTTAAATGCTATCTCAAGGGAGACTTGGTAAAAAAAAACACCAATACTTTAATTTGCATGTTTGGAAGATGCATTTAAGCTGTATATGGTGTTGTGGAATAGTAAGCACTGCTGTGCTGTTGCACATAACTCAGGAATATTCCAATGTTGTAGGCATTGAAAGTGTATCTTTAATGAAAATAGAAGCTGATCCCCCAAGGTTAAATCGCTTGCAAGGCTGATTTAAAAATAAAGCTGTTGCTGAAAAAAGATAAAGGGGCAGATCCACATACATCGGCGCATATATCGGGCGTAGCGTATCTAAAATACACTACGCCGCCATAACTTACTTTTTTTTTGTAATCCTCAAAGAATGTGCGCCGTAAGTTACGGTGGCGTAGTGTATCTTTGGCAGCGTAAGGGCACGCAATTCAAATCGATGTGATGGGGGCGTGTTTTATGTAAATACGTTGTGACCCGACGTAAACAAAGTTTTTTTTTAACGGCGCATGCGCCGTCCGTGGGGGTATTCCAGTGCGCATGCTCGAAATTAAACCGGAACAAGCCAATGCTTACAATGGTGACGTCATTCTATGCAAATCCCTATTCGCAAATGACTTACGCAAACGACGTAAAAAATTCAACGACAATTTCAAAAATGTCAACGCGGGAACGACGGCCATACTTAACATTGAGTACGCCTCATATAGCAGGGGTAGCTATACGCCGGAAAAAGCCAAACGCAAACGCAAACGTGGAATTTGACGGAAACGCCACCTAGCGGCCAGCGTAAATATACACCTACGATCCGACGGCGTACTAAGACGTACGCCTGTCGGATCGATCCCTCATTCCGTCGTATCTTGTTTTGTGGATACAAAACAAAGATACGACGCGGGAACTTTGAAATTACGCGGCGTATCAATAGATACGCCGGCGTAATTCGTTTGTGGATCTGCCCCAAAATACACACTTCAACCCTGGCTTCCAATGCTCCTGGGAAGCGCTTGTGACATCACATGCTTCCCCACTGCCTCCTGTCCATTGAAGGGAATTTTTTCATGGCATTTCAAATGCCCAGCTACTCCAGAATGCAGATCTGAGGCACCAGAACATCATCTGTGCCTTACAGAAGCATTGGAAGCCAGAGCGTATGGTGACAACAGTGAAATACGGTAATGTGCATCAGCACAGCAGCATATAACTTCCTTTGGGAGTCATGTAACAGATTGATTTAAAGGCAGGAACAATTAGTAAATATGTGGCTTGTTATCCCTACACGGGACGTTGGTGCAAACTCTGCTGAACATTTTTTTTTAAAAGCTGAAACCAGCGTTTGGAAACGCCCGTTTTGCCGCGATTGCAGCCACGTTTAGCGGCGTTTTACCGTGTTTGCGTCTATAAGTTTTTAGTTAAGAAACATCATAAGACCCTCCCTAAGCTCAAAAAACAGTATTATTTAACCATTTCAGCCATTTTGTGAGACCAGAGTGAGTAGCAGCAGCTGAGAGAGCAGCAGTTTACTTATATTTAGCGTGTCACTTGCCACATCACCTGCCACAAGCTGTGGATTGTCCACTTGCCACGTCACCTGCCACAAGTTGTGGATTGTCCACTTGCCATGTCACCTGCCACAAGTTGTAGATTGTTCACTTGCCACATCACCTGTCCACGTCACACGTCACCTGGCCTCGTCACCTGCCACAAGTTGTGGATTGGCCACTTGCCACGTCACCTGGCCACGTCACCTGCCACATCACCTGGCCACAAGTTGTGAAGTGTCCACTTGCCACGTCACCTGGCCACGTCACCTGGCCACATCACCTGGGGCCATGTCACCTGCCACAAGTTGTGTATTGTCCACTTGCCACGTCCCCTGCCACAAGGTGTGGATTGTCCACAATGCAATGCAAGCAATTACATTTTTTTTTATATTTTTGAGATTTCTAATGTAAAAAAAAAGGTCACCTTTAAAAACGCTTATAAATGAAAAGGCGGCTAAATGCGGATAACAGCAATGCTAGTGGTGTAATGGATTGGATCAAGGGCTCATTAGGGTATATTAATGGTCTATTAATCATTGCAAGCAATTACAATTTTTTAAAATATTTTTTAATGGTTTTTCATCATTTGCCATCATTTTTGAGATTTTTAATGCAAAAAAAATAGGGCACCTTTTAAAGCGCTTATAAACGAAATTGCGACACAATGCCGGGACCGCGTTTAGCTGTGTTTAGCCGTGTTTTGCATCTGAAACGTGAATATTTTTGCGTCTGAACTCACTTTTTTGCTTTCAGAAAAGGGAGGTTAAACGCAACTGCATATAAACGGCAATAAACGAGACTGTGTACATGGTTACATAGGATAACATTGAATGAGTTCAAAGTGTCCAACTGCCTCTGAACGCGAGTTTAACAGCGTCCTGTGTACATGGGCCAAAATGTGAACAGGGAAAAGCTGTAAAGAGACTACACAACATCAGCAGCATAAAGGATAAAAAATTACAAAAAAAAATTAAAAATCTTCCCTCCCGCCCTACCTTCCCTCCACCCTTACCGCTCCCTATCCACCTTATCATTTTCAGCAGAACCTCTATGCTTTCCGCATCACAGCAAAAGCAGATTGTTGATATAGTTTCTGGAAACCCATTTTTTTATAGTGAGGGGACTGGCTTATTCAAATGCCCTCTTTTTGGCCATTCTAAGTCAGCTGGCCTAAGCTCAATTTGCCATTATGTTTAATATAGCAAATTTTCACATTACTTTGCCAGTTTTGTGAACCACGCATCATGCCTGTAGTCTGTAGACTCTATTCTGGATCCTAAGAGGACCAACTCTCACCAAATATGTTTTCATTGTCATGCATTCTCTAGCTTGATGAGTATCAAAAACAATTACATGCAATATTTAAAAGTTACATATTACAATTGTTTGTTGCTTAGATATTAATGAAAAGTTTAGTATTTTCAAACTCTGTAGAGTTTTCAGTCTCTAAACTACATATCTGAAAGAGGAAAACGAATGAAAATTAACTTGGTAAATGGAATGTAGCTAGTAAAAATAGTTCCTCTGATTTTTTAACCGGGCCTTAGGCTTTACGCCCGAACACAAAATGCCATATTTTCTTTTTCTTTTTCCTCACCTGGAAGTATTAACATACAGTCAGAAAGCCTGCCAGGAGAACATTTTTCTGTTCCAGTGTAATGTTTACAATAGCTGATGCCATATTTTTTAATTTATTCTAATGGCACTTGAAAATATCTTTCATGCCTTTATAACAATAATATTCAGTTTGGAATTAGGCAACTATAGCAAAGTCTACCTTTCATACAGCACATAAATACCAACAATTTCATGCTATTTGCCCAGGGATTTGTAAATGATATGAAACTGAATAATTACCTTACTATACTTTATACCAACATTTCTGTAATTTGTGACAGAATGACTAATACCAGATACAATTATACAGAGATAGGAACATGCTTACAAGATCAAATCAAAGGATCTTTTTGTTTTACTCTTACCATATATGTATGCATATTTTTCCAATATGCAGGTCTAGATGCATATCCACTATCCCTAGAATAATTGTTATCCACGGAAACCAGTGGGATACTAGCCAAAAAATCAAATATAGCTTAAAGATTTCCCCCCACGGTCTGCTAGCCAGATGTGTCTGCTGTAGTCTGAGGTTATCCACAAATATAATCAGCTGATCCTACCAGAATTTCAGTTCTCTGTTATTTCATACATCAAGTCACATGGTAGTAATCTATATATATAAAAGCCTTTTCAGTAAGGCAAATGACACAGCTGAAGAGAAATGTGCAATAACCCATCAGAATTAATTTTTTTAAAGGTCAGATTTTCATGGTGCATATTTTGTAGTATGAACCCTAGTGACACTGCCAGTGCCGATCCTGACCTTCCTGGGGCCCTAAGCAAAATGACATGTCACATTAAAGTTGAGAAGCGCGAGGGGGGGCGGGGCTGCCGACAGTGACATGTCACATTAAGGATTAAAGTTGAGACGTTCATTAAAGTTCTGCTGTCGGAAATGACATCTTACATTAAAGTGAGAAGCGGGGGGTGCTGACTTACCTCTTCTCCCACGCAGCCATCAAGTTGAGAAGCGGGGTGACTTCTCACTAGGCAGGGCCTCTAGTCATTTGGGGGGCCCTCCGCAGCTTTTGCGGGGGCCTAAGCGGCTTGCATAGTGAGCCTATAGGGCGGATCAGCCCTGGACACTGGTTAACAACTAATTTAGATGTTCAAAACAAGCATCATTGATTGTAGTAAAGACAACTTATCCTGCCTTTACTGATATCTAAATGAAAAGTCAGAAATGAACACCAACAATAATAACACATTTGTGAAAAAACATAACACAAACATATTAGCGACATAAAACCAGTCATTATGTAAGTTTTCCAGCTGTTTATGCACTGACTTAAGCCAAGTCAACAGTCTACCACCCTGGGAGCTATGTCTTTGTTATTATGTTTGGCTTTTTCTTTAACAGACCAGTATGTTTGCTTTCTGTAACAATGTTGAAAGAGAGAAATATTAGTGAGAGATACGGGTTTAAATAATATCTTTTTGTCACAACATTCTAATACTGACTCAACTTAGATTTTTGAAAAAAGGTCCTTAAAGGTAATGGCTGACACGCTTTAGTTCTCCCATTGTAAAACATCTTAATTTCATTAAAGAATCAGACAACAAAGGATCAACTCATGGGGCATTTCCTTCCTAATTCCTACCGCAATTAAGGTATCTATTCCAACTCCGGTTTTAGTGACTATACCTTCTTTAAACATCTATGCCTGACCTTAATTTAGCAGAGACAATCACAGTGGACAATGTATATCAGAAAGCTGAATGCACCAAACACTTTGATTCCACGGATGTTTTTATTGCATGCAGAAAGCTCAGGCAATACAATAATATGCAAAAGACCTGCTATAGAATTGTTTTAGGTGGTCAAAATGAGTATTGGCTTTTTTAGCCCTAAAGTGTGTTGTGTAGGAGAAGGAGAATAATCACAAAATTATGTCATATGAAGGATGCAGAAAAATAAAAAACTGCAATACTAAGAATGATCAAAAGGTGGCAGCAAAATAAAATCACAGGGATTTAGGTATGTTCTCTGTAAAGTCACACAGAATTGAAGGCACTATATATGTGAAATAAATTATTGATAATAACAATAATTGCGGCACTAACCCCTAAATAGCCTTTGGATTTGTTTAGGTCCTCATGCCCCATCATTTACCTATGACCCGACAAACACTGACACACCTGGAATTGTAGAATGGGTTTTATTGAAACAGGCAAAGCATTACAAATTAAGTAGGTAAAACACAAAAGTAATAAAGACAGCTTTAGAATACAGACAGTATAAGAACAAGCTCAACTATTGGCACAGGCAAAGTCAGACAGCAGCACAACTGACAAAAGGCGCTAATGGAAAATTACCTATCTATTAGTCAGTTCCTGACTAAGCCACTGAAATGTGGAGAATTTAGCTGTAGTCCTGCCAGAGTCCTTTGACTCTCTCAGTGAAGTGCTCACTCTCAAGCCTAAGAGATCTGTAATCCTCATGCCGCGTACACACGACCGTGTGTCATTAAAAACTATCGTGTGTAGGCTCCATAGCATTTTTCTCAGCGTGAAAAATGGTCATTAAAAATTTAGAACATGCTCTAATTTTTCTCGTTTTTCACGTTGTAGTTTTTCACGTCATAGTTTTTCACGTCTTTAAAAACGGTTGTGTTTAGGCTTTAACGACGGGAAAAAAACGTGCATGCTCAGAAGCAAGTTATGATACGGGAGCACTCGTTCTGGTAAAACTAGCGTTTGCAATGGAGATAGCACATTCGTCACGCTGTAACAGACTGAAAAGCACGAATCGTCTCTCACGAAACTTTTAATAACACGAAATTAGCAAAAGCAGCCCAAAGGGTGGCGCCATCAGAATGGAACTTCCCCTTTATAGTGCGGATCTGTTTCCGCAGATTTTTATCCCCTGGGATGGATTTCAAGCGGATAAAAATTTGAAGACATGCTTTCAAATCTATCCTCTTGAATCCATCCCAACGGATTGATCCGCTGGTCTGTACAGACTCACCGGATCAATCCGTCCGAATGGATCCCCCGCATGCGTCGTAATGATTCGACGCATGCGTGGAATTCCTTATATGACCGCGTCGCGCACGTCGCGGATAAATCCTCTCGTGTGTACTAGGCCTTAAGTGTTGTATGTCACCGCGCTTTGCTCGAGCATTTTTTTCATGATCGTGTGTATGCAAGGCAGTCTTGACAAGAATCCTGTCAAGAAAAACGTATTTTTTTCCATGACATTAAAAACGGTCGTGTGTACGCGGCATCAGGAAAAATAAATGCTGCATTCCCCCATGGCAGAACGCCTTTCTCAGTAGCACCAGATAACCATGACAATCAGCTAACACAGTCTTCAAAAAATCCACTCGCCTGTTCGCATTTTGCGGGTGGATTTTGAGAGGGGATGAGTGTGGGCTGCCTGGGCGTGGGGGGGGAGCACCGCTGTCGGCCCGGGTTGTATTGCCTGTGTTCCAGCGATCGTAGGGGATGAGAGGGAAGAGCCGCCACCGCCGCCTGGCTAATTAGAGCGTTGGGGAACATGACAGCTTTCTTTACAATAGTTGTGTCTTTACCCGCCGTGCGGCGCCATATACAGCCCCTCCTCCTTGTCCGGGGAACTTTGATAGACAGATGGCGGGTAAACACACAGCTATTGTAAAGAAAGCTGTCATGTTCCCCAGCGCTCTAATTAGCCAGGCGGCGTCGGCTCTCCCCTCTCATCCCCTACGATCGCTGGAACACAGGCTGAAACTGGGGGGGGGGGGACACAGGCGGAAACTGGGGGGGGAAACAGGCTGAAACTGGGGGGGGGACACAGGCTGAAACTGGGGACACATACTGAACTGGGAACACAGGCTGAACTGGGAACACATGCTGAACTGGGCACATATGCTGAACTGGGGACACAGGCTGAACTGGGGACACATGCTGAACTGGGCACACAGGCTGAACTGGGGACACATGCTGAACTGGGGACACAAGCTGAAACTGGGGACACATGCTAAACTGGGGACACAGGCTGAACTTAGGACACAGGTTGATCTGGGGACACAGGCTGAACTGAGGACACATGCTGAACTGAGGACACATGCTGAACTGGGGACACATGCTGCACTGAGGACTGGGACACAGGCTGCACTGGCGGACACGGGCTGCACTGGCGGACACGGGCTGCACTAGCGGATACGGGCTGCACTGGCGGACAAAGGGCTGCATTGGCAGACACAGGCTGCATTGGCAGACACAGGCTGCACTGGCGAACACAGGCTGCACTGGCGGACACAAGCTGCATTGGCGGACATGGGCAAGCTCTATTTTTGGGTATGGATAAAGTTGTTGTTAATATTTTTATAACTTAATTCTGCATAGAACATTTAAGTGTAATTTTATGAGATAATATATGAGGGCGTGTTTAGGGGCGGGATTAGGGGCATGGCAAGGTAGGGGTTGGGCAGGGCAACTGGTGGCGAGTAACCCTTGAGGCCTGGCTAGTAGCTCAGGACTTGAAATTTTGAGCCCTGAGCTAACACATAGACATCCCACTACATCAGCACTGGCTCATAGGCCTCCCACCATGTCAGCACTCTGATGATGTCCTCCCAGGTGCAGTCTCTTTCTCACTAGCTCCTCCTGCTTACAGCATTCATTTAGATTGAAGATAGGTTGCAGCTTCATTACAAGGTCAAGCTAAGAGCAGACTGCTGAGCTCTAAGCCTCACCCTCAAGCCTGTACCTCTTCTTATGGCTCTACTTTATATTTCCTACCACTGTAGATCTCTGCTTTTATTGTTTCAACACAACACTACTTATTCCATAGCACTCTGATCTGCACAGCTAAAGCAACAACCTAATTCTGCAGCTTGATACTCAGCACTGCAGCAGATGGCCCTGGGCTCTCAGCACAACCTGCCCAGGCACTGTACACAGCATCTCTTTCTCCTGTGTGGGCTCCAAGCCACTTCATCCAACACAGCTACACTCTACTGGGCTCTCTCCAGGCTCACAGTAGCAGTCCCTAACTCCTCTAGATAGTCCTCTAGTTACAACAACTAAAATGACAGCAGTTGTTTTAAATACTTGGTACATGAGCTACCTTGCTAATCTACAAAACATGGTCAGTAAAGATTTGTGCATTATAGCAAACTTGCAACCCAGAAGCAGGACCACAAGGGTCAACTGGAAGGGCTATCAGTCCAGATTAAAAATTATCAAACAAATATGAACCAGGGTTTCCCATGTCAATATTGCTTTTTGTATCTTTTGAATGTTAATTACAAATCATTATATGATGTCAACATGTTCCTCAATGATTGTGCACTTGAAAAGTAGATATATTGTGATTGATTTACAAAAAAGGTTATCTATAAGCAAAAGTTGATGTTTACTTTATTAGCAAACAAAGGTAGACCCTGTTCAATTTGAAAAAAAAAAAACAATCAGTAGTAAGGGAATAAAATAGAACAGGATTTTGCCTTGCTCCTTATTGGACTGTTGATGGATGAAGTTAACACTGCTTAACTGTATTTACATAACTAACTGAATATTCATTTTGCTACAGTAAGTGAACAGTCCATACTAGTTAAATTGATGAATTTGCTGATATTTTATTGTCATCTAAATAAATACTGTAAATTATTTCACAAACAGTCACTTAAATTTTACATTTTTACAATTTAGCATTTTTTTTTCTAGACAGATATACTTTCACATCTGTCTACATTTAGGCCAACGCAGTTTAATTTGCAATGTTAGCTGTGAACTTCAGATAGCTATTGTGCATGTGTGGGAAACCCTCTGGTGTGCAACATGCATGTGTTTCTCATATAGACAAAGCCTGCTTAGAGATGCATTTTAATGTCCAATCTCAGAGCCAGATTCCATTATAAAGTGGCCGTTTAAAAAGCTAGAGAACCTGATTTGCTCTCTGGAGTTGCAAAGTAGTCTGAAGGGCCATCCACCTGTTCATCATAGCTTTGCAGTGTGACACTGAGACCCCCTACGAAGGGACATTGGAATGTGTCAATGTGAATCTTAGTTTTAAAGACACTAGGTGAAAATCCCAACTTTCTAGGACATAACTGGGCAAACAAGTGAATGCTGGGTCAGCAACATCAATATGGCAATATTAGGAGACTTCATATTTACATAAAGAACATGTTTACAAGCACACCATTTTTTTCCAAATGTCACTATGTAAATATGAATAGTACTCCATATTCCCATTGCACACTTTCCTGCCTGGGTGCTGCATCAACAACCAGCTGGGAACTGGTTTAACAGTCACAAGGAAAATGTTTGCCAGCACACCATGGATTAACAAGGAAGCGTCCAAGCAAATAATTTAATACATGATCACATCAAAAGAGTGGTGCAACGTTTCGGAGTCACCCAGGAGGAAGGGGTCCTGCGTGACTCAGAAACTCCAACCTCTCATTGACATACACAGAGTCGTGTACCCTGTCACAATATATACAAATTATTACTTTTGCCCTGCAAAATATCTAAAAACGGCAGCATTTGTTTATGTACAAAAACATAGGAAAAGTACATTTCACTGGTCCAGACACCATGGCCCAGATTCATGTAGAATCGCCTATCTTTAGGCGGGCGTAGTGCATCTCAGATACACTACGCCGCCGTAACTTAGAGCGGCAGGTCCCCGTATTCTCAAAGAACTTGCGCTTTAAGTTACGCCGGCGTAGTGTAACTGGGCCGGCGTAAGCCCGCCTAATTCAAATGTGGAAGTGGTGGGCGTGTTTTATGTAAATTAATCGTGACCCCACGTATTTGACGCTTTTAACGAACGGCGCATGCTCCATCCGTGGACAAATCCCAGTGCACATGCTCCAAATTATGCCGCAAAGACTCAATGCTTTCGACGTGAACGTAACTTACGCACAGCCCCATTCACGGACGACTTACGCAAACGACTTAAAACTTGAAAAATTTGTCGCTGTTCCGACGTCCATACCTAACATTGGTACGCCTCATCTACGCCTCATAGAGCAGGGGTAACTTTACGCCGGAAAAAGCCTTACGTAAACGGTGTAGCTGTACTGCGACGGCCGGGCGTACGTTTGTGAATAGGCGTATCTAGCTGATTTACATATTCTAGGCGTAAATCAGCGTACACGCGGCCAGTGTAAATATGCAGTTAAGATACGACGGCGTAGAAGACTTACGCTGGTCGTATCTTATACAAATTCTGGCGTATCTGATTCTTTGAATCAGGCGCCAAGATACGACGCCTCACACTCAGAGATACGTCGTTGTATCTGGAGATACGCCGTCGTATCTCCTATGTGAATCTGGGCCCATGTATTCACCCCTAGGGAACATTAATCAGACAGAGACACTGCCAACATTGATTGTTGCATTAAATAAACATCTAGGTGCATGTGATAGTGATTTCTGCCTATTACTATAAAGGAGTAGATTTGGGATGATTGCAAATATCATTGTTAATCTTCAGTCTTTATTGCAAGATATCACTGGGCATACAGAGAACATAGACAAAATACTAATACATTTCATGGGTAATTCCACAGAAGTCTGCCTGTAACAGCTTGAAATTTAAACTGTGTTCCCTCTATGGATTGGAATACTGTATAACAAAGACTAAAGATTAGGGATACTAGGGTTAATTTACAAAAGGCGAATAGACTCTTCACTTTACAAGGCAATTTTTTCTCTTAACTTAGCTTAGCTTAGTTAATGAGGTGAAGGCCTATTAAAGCAGAGGTTCACCCAAAATGGAACCCCCGCTTTTCAGAACCCTCCCCCCCTCCAGTGTCACATTTGGCACCTTTCAGGGGGGAGAGAGTGCAGATACCTGATACCCTCTTCACGTCACCCACAACTACCACCCCCCCCCCCCCCCTGTGTTCTGGGAAACACACGGCTCCCAGAACACAGCGAGGACCAGTGAGGACGGCGCAGTGTGACTCGCGCATGCACAGTAGGGAACCGGGCAGTGAAGCCGCATCGCTTCACTTCCCGATTCCCTCACCGAGGATGGCGGCGGGGAAAGCCGAGAGCCCGAGTGGTAGCTCGGCTTCAGCTGCCAATGTCACGGGTGACCTGGACAGGTAAGTGTCCATTTTTTAAAAGTCAGCAGCTGCAGTATTTGTAGCTGCTGGCTTTTAAAAGAAACAATTCTGGTGAACCTGTGCTTTAACTTCTGTCATCCAATCACGTGCAAGCAAAATACTTTTTCATGAAGTTGAACATGTCAAAAGCAATTCTGGTGAACTCTGCTTTAACTTCTGTCATCCAATCACGTGCAAATAAAATACTTTTTTTATGAAGTTGAACATGTCAAAAGCAATTCAATCAATTGTAATCATAAAAAACAAAAATTGTACTAAGTCAAAAAGTCTTGTTTTGGCAATAAACTCTTTATGTAGCTACACTGTTATAATGTCTGCTTTAAAATACATATATTTCTAATTCACAGTGCAAACACCCTGATTGGATGAGAATGAAAACCTTGGAAGCCTTAGAAGAATCCTTGTGTCCACTGCACTGAAATCACACATAGAAAGAATGTTGGACCCCTGAAGTTGCCAGAAGTTCTCACATAAAGGATATTATAGTTGCCTGACACTGCAAGCCAAATAATCCAGCGTAATGGTTGGCTGAGAAAAGGTAAAAAATAAAACTAGGGATGGACAAGAATTAGCTTTTCATAGCAGTCTGCCTTCTGTAAGGAATGTATGTTACAAATAGTGCTTGGCACTGAGTCACAGAATGTAAAGTTTGCAAAAATCTGACAAGGAAATGAATGTTCCTTTTAAAATAATGTACTTGGTGAGTTTTAGGTACATTTTTTCCACCATTGTTATTTATTGGCTTATAATAAAAAAGGGTAGATGCAGTGTAACATGTGGCTGACACCCTACTGTTCAGTACGTGTGTTGGTAGGTGTTAGGTGTGTGACTGTATAAATATACACAAACTCAGCCTACTGGCTTGGCATGGCTATGGACTTGGACAGTAAAGACTGGATAGTCCTAACTCCCAAGTACATAAAGTTCAGACTAAATTAAGTCATACTGTCTGTATTCTTTAAAATGAATTCAATATATTTTTGCACCATCTTAATGATGTATAGGAATACAAGCATGATTCATTTTCAGTGCTATAGTGCCACTTATCTGTAAATAACAAGAGCACAAATTATTTTTCATGTAAGAACTGCTAATCAGATTACCAATTAAAGAAAGACAATTTCTAGCCCAGATTGCCATGCAGTCCCAGTTATATAATTCAAAATATTGCAACTCTTTCTTCAAATTTTCTTTCTGAAAAAATCACTTTCATAATTTTCCTGTTTGTTGAGCTGCCAGAGATCTATGTAGATTATTTTTTTTTTTTTGTTTCTTTCAACAGCAACTTTTCCTTGCCAGGTCATAGCTGAGAAAATCTGAATTAAAACAAGTTCAGCTTCTCTAAAGCACTCCTTTCCTGTCAGCTGTGCTGTTAGTCTACATGACATTGTGGAAGGGGTGAGTATATAAAGGAATACTGTCATCTTTTTAAATTTGGTGCCTTTAAGTCTTCTGTTAACCAGAAGTGATGTCATGATCGAATACCCGATCAAAGTCCCGATCATATTATATCCAAGACCCGATCAAAAAAGATTCTGGCTTCGTTCAGGTCTCTGGCCAGCCGGGGGGCATGTCGGCTGGTTGCTCGGGCCTCCCAGTGGGAAGTCAACGGGAGGGGGACGTCCCCTCTAGCTGCTGCTGGGCCAAGTGCCTTTTTAGCCACATCAGTTTTTATCCAAGAAAGCCGACCATGGGTTCTAAAAAACGGTACCGGGGTGATGCATGCAGCTGTACAACCTCTGCAAACCGAGGCAGCATATTTGCGTACAGTTGGCGTGAAGGGGTTAAAATGTCCGTGGGCCAGGTGCAAGTGAAATCATCACGTGCACTGATGGGCCAGACATTTTGCAGATTAATTAAATAGTGCTGCACTGTTCTCATGCTCTAATGGTTCAGAAACAATAATATATGCATGCATTAATAAATAAAATCTTCAAAGATCACATAACAGCTACAAATATCGGAAACAATATACTCAGATTTAACAGATGATCCATCACTTTGTACAATTTTTTTATAGAGTAATATAAAAAAATATATTAAAAAGTGCAATAATAAACTGTCCATAAATCCACCATGATAAGTTATTCAATCAAAAACAGTCCACACTTCCAAATGCTTGTATATGTGACTATTCTAATTATACTTACTGCCACCCTTTTTCACCTCTGAGTGCACTGCGTGCTGACCTTAGGCTGTCCGCTTGGCCGACTCCACTTTGCTCCGCTGATCCCCGCTGAGCAGGCAGATGACAGGTCTGTCTCTGCTCACTGTCCAGAGACGGACCTGTCAGAGTCCCGCTCTCCTCTATGGGGAAATCAGATGAAAACAGACCTTCTGTAAATTTTCATTCGATCTGCCAGATGGATGGAAAATTGGCTCACCATTCGTCTGGATTTGGTGGAAAGCATTGAATCGGATAGCAGCAGGTGTCAGTGGACATGTCACTGTTGACATCCGCTGCCCCATAGTGGTGAATAGAGTGTCCGATTAGGTCCGCCTGATCAGAAAAAATGTGTGAAAGGGCCCTTAAGGTCAATAATTAAGGTTTAGGTATTCAATAGGGTTGTTCAATATACATCCCTCCTCTGCATATGGTTCCCCTATTTAAGGGAGATAGCTCCTTTCCAATGTGTTTCTCAAATAAAAATAAATCTTCTAATATACTCCAGATGGTACAGGACCCCGGATAGGATCCACAAATATCATCCCAGTGTCTTCCCACTGTGCTGAGATGCAACATGGTTCCCTGCTCCACATTTGGTTGGATTGCACGTTAATACAACCTTTCTGGAAAGAAATAGAGCGCCTTACCACTCAAATAACAACTTACTCTCCTTACTTCTGTCATCCAATCACGTGCAAGCAAAATACTTTTTCATGAAGTTGAACATGTCAAAAGCAATTCTGGTGAACTCTGCTTTAACTTCTGTCATCCAATCACGTGCAAATAAAATACTTTTTTTATGAAGTTGAACATGTCAAAAGCAATTCAATCAATTGTAATCATAAAAAACAAAAATTGTACTAAGTCAAAAAGTCTTGTTTTGGCAATAAACTCTTTATGTAGCTACACTGTTATAATGTCTGCTTTAAAATACATATATTTCTAATTCACAGTGCAAACACCCTGATTGGATGAGAATGAAAACCTTGGAAGCCTTAGAAGAATCCTTGTGTCCACTGCACTGAAATCACACATAGAAAGAATGTTGGACCCCTGAAGTTGCCAGAAGTTCTCACAGAAAGGATATTATAGTTGCCTGACACTGCAAGCCAAATAATCCAGCGTAATGGTTGGCTGAGAAAAGGTAAAAAATAAAACTAGGGATGGACAAGAATTAGCTTTTCATAGCAGTCTGCCTTCTGTAAGGAATGTATGTTACAAATAGTGCTTGGCACTGAGTCACAGAATGTAAAGTTTGCAAAAATCTGACAAGGAAATGAATGTTCCTTTTAAAATAATGTACTTGGTGAGTTTTAGGTACATTTTTTCCACCATTGTTATTTATTGGCTTATAATAAAAAAGGGTAGATGCAGTGTAACACGTGGCTGACACCCTACTGTTCAGTACATGTGTTGGTAGGTGTTAGGTGTGTGACTGTATAAATATACACAAACTCAGCCTACTGGCTTGGCATGGCTATGGACTTGGACAGTAAAGACTGGATAGTCCTAACTCCCAAGTACATAAAGTTCAGACTAAATTAAGTCATACTGTCTGTATTCTTTAAAATGAATTCAATATATTTTTGCACCATCTTAATGATGTATAGGAATACAAGCATGATTCATTTTCAGTGCTATAGTGCCACTTATCTGTAAATAACAAGAGCACAAATTATTTTTCATGTAAGAACTGCTAATCAGATTACCAATTAAAGAAAGACAATTTCTAGCCCAGATTGCCATGCAGTCCCAGTTATATAATTCAAAATATTGCAACTCTTTCTTCAAATTTTCTTTCTGAAAAAATCACTTTCATAATTTTCCTGTTTGTTGAGCTGCCAGAGATCTATGTAGATTATTTTTTTTTAGAGTAATATAAAAAAATATATTAAAAAGTGCAATAATAAACTGTCCATAAATCCACCATGATAAGTTATTCAATCAAAAACAGTCCACACTTCCAAATGCTTGTATATGTGACTATTCTAATTATACTTACTGCCACCCTTTTTCACCTCTGAGTGCACTGCGCGCTGACCTTAGGCTGTCCGCTTGGCCGACTCCACTTTGCTCCGCTGATCCCCGCTGAGCAGGCAGATGACAGGTCTGTCTCTGCTCACTGTCCAGAGACGGACCTGTCAGAGTCCCGGCTCACCATTCGTCTGGATTTGGTGGAAAGCATTGAATCGGATAGCAGCAGGTGTCAGTGGACATGTCACTGTTGACATCTGCTGCCCCATAGTGGTGAATAGAGTGTCCGATTAGGTCCGCCTGATCAGAAAAAATGTGTGAAAGGGCCCTTAAGGTCAATAATTAAGGTTTAGGTATTCAATAGGGTTGTTCAATATACATCCCTCCTCTGCATATGGTTCCCCTATTTAAGGGAGATAGCTCCTTTCCAATGTGTTTCTCAAATAAAAATAAATCTTCTAATATACTCCAGATGGTACAGGACCCCGGATAGGATCCACAAATATCATCCCAGTGTCTTCCCACTGTGCTGAGATGCAACATGGTTCCCTGCTCCACATTTGGTTGGATTGCACGTTAATACAACCTTTCTGGAAAGAAATAGAGCGCCTTACCACTCAAATAACAACTTACTCTCCTTACTTCACATCAACACAATACCTGCTTCACCACACGTCTATACCCCAATCAGCCTACAAAGATCTCTCACACTACACCTCATTAACACAAACAAGCTATGCATACCCGTACTTTGGAAAGATAACCCCCCCCCCCCTAATATTTCAGAATGGCTTTAACACATAAGGAAAATCACAGACATGGAGGACCTAGTCCACCAAGCTAGAGAGACCCTGAAAAGATTCCAAAAAACCTGGCCTGTTGGCTACACTTTACAGAATCTATAGAATTTGGCAACCTCCTAAACGTACCACAGTAGCTAGACCTGAGGACACCCACAAGATGTCAGATGACTTTAGCTGACATATAGGTGCACGCAAAAACATAAGACCCTACCCACTTCCCCCACCCCTTACCCTCCCCTATATACAGTATGTGTGCTAAAGTGAATAAATACTGTACCAATATGCTGTTTTAATAAACATGTCCTTAAAGAGGACCTTAACTCTGAGAGTTGTGCTTAAAGTGATACTAAAGGTTGGATTAAAAAAATAAAATAACAAACATGTCATGCTTACCTCCACTGTGCAGCTTGTTTTGCACAGAGTGGTCCCGAACACTGTTTTCTGGGGTCCCCAGCGGCTCTCTCGGCTCCTCCCCGCATCAGATAACCCCCTCTGGGAAGCGCTCTGCCAAGGGGGTTACCTTGCAGGCGCGCTCCCGTGTCCAGCATTTGGAGTTCATAGCCGCCAAATGCAGGATCTGCCGCATCATTGGATTTGATTGAAAGCAGCAGGAGCCAATTGCTGTGCTGCTATCAATCTATCCAATCAAGAGCCGAGAACCCCGGGCAAAGATGCAGCGCGTCCTTGGTGTGGGACATTCCAGGGCTCAGGTAAGTAAAACAGGGGGCTGGGGGGCCGGTAATTGTCAGAGGATGCATTAGGTTGTAGGCAAAGGATGCATTAAGGGGAAAACAACAGGAGGGTGTACAACCCCTTTAAGAAAGACAAGCAAGTCAAAGGATTGCCTGTGGACTCCCGAAAGCTGTTCTGTGTCTCTGTATGGAGGTGACCATCATGACAGAGAAATAAGGGTATCTGCTTTGCCTTTTTAGAGCTGCCTCAGGTGATCATGCCAATCTGATGACTGGTGGGGTAAGGTTCAAAGTGTAGCAGGGAAGGTGAAAAAAAGCACTGATTAACAGAACGAATGAAGCAGAAGCAAGAAGATGCTTGAGGTCCAGATTCCTTTCCAGCAAGCATCACAGCAGTAATATTATCAAATCTCACTTCAATACTCCCGAGACTAGCAGTCAGAGAAACATTTTGTCTTAACCTGCAGATATACAGCTATATATGAGACTATAAGCATGGGACTGCCTAGGCCTACGCACACAGGAGAAACAGCACTGGTATTTTTCAGGAGGAATTCAAGACAAAGGATGATATTTCAAGGTAATACAGAGGGACATAACATTTCTAGATGTCCCCTATAATATATGAAAATAATGTGTGTTCTTTGTTAGGAAAGGCTTTTGAAAGGTAGACCCCTTTACTGGCTTTGCAATAGGGTCCAATCACACCTTGTTATGGTCCTGCCTAAACCTCGTACACACAACCAGTTTTCTCCTTGGGAAAACTGCCATCACCGTTTTTGGCCGTGAAAACTAGCCGTGTGTATGCTCCATGGCAGTTTTCCCAACAGGAAAACTGCCGGGAATACCAGCGGGAAAAATTAGAACATGTTTCCTTTTTTCCCGCCGGGATTACCAGCAATTTTCCTATGGGGAAACCCTGCAGAGGAGCATACACACGGCCAGGATTTCCGACCAAAGCTCTTATGGCAGTTTTCCTGTCGGGACACCCGGCCGTGTGTACACGGGGAAAGACGGACCGAGCAGGTTCTCGGCTTTCCCCTCGGGTTTCCCGGTGGTAAAAAGTCTGCCAGGAAACCCATACGTGTGTACGAGGCTTAAGAAGCTCTTATGGGCAGCCAGTAGCCGTTTTAATTACATAATTTGTTTTATATTTATGAATAAAAAATGTTTTTGTTTTTTTTATTGTTTATTTATAAAAAAAAATTGCAAGTCATACAGAAGATAATACATATAAAACATTAACGTTTTGAAGTAATGCAGGTGTACGCTGTCTTAAAGAACTACAAGGCACGCATAGATTGTACCAATTAAGGAATAGCGATGTGATTAATCAGTTGACTTGAGTGGGGGAGAGATAGTCAAACCCAAACTAATAAAATTTTTAATGCAGTTTTTTCTTATTTAAGTTTACTAAGAGATTTTACAATCTAATTTTGGAAAAGCAAGTTCAGAAAACAGCAGAAGCTATCACTGAGTGAGCAGATAAAAATAAATATACTGCATCACAAATACTGTAGCTCCATTGATTCTTCCACCTTTGATTTCCCTTTGATATTTTTCTATCATCACCTGAACAAAAGCCATTGCCTCATTTCTATCAGCATTGGTGCTAAATTGTCAGAAAGCAATGCAATGACAAATTCCAGAAGCCAAAACTAAACACATGGCTTGATGAAATAGTACACTCTGTTTATGAATTGTAATATGCCCTAATGCACAACAGACCCATTTGCATGGTATTTAAAATACGTTGCATGTTTTTTGCTATTGTTCAAACATGCTTATATTATTTATAATTGACAATTGAGGCAGCTGGTCTGTATTTCTAAAATGAGCAAGGTCAAGATTTATAGATGTAGATAAATCTACAGCAGAAACGTTTTGTGTAATCATTTCATTTAGCTATATTATTATGTAGCCTTTATTCATACAAAGCATGAAAAATGTGACGTGCCAAGGAATTTGAACAATTAATTGGATAATGTGAACCACTCTAGATATGAGCAATATTACTGTGTCATTTGAGGTGAATTTCTAAGATCTACATGAATTTGTCCACCACAGTTGGGTACAAATGGAATGATAACACATCAATATATCATTCATTTTGGTTGTTATTGAATCAAGATCCACCATGTTTAACCACTTCAATACCAGGCACTCCCCCGCCCCCACCCCCATCCTTCCCAAGTCAATTTTCAGCTTTCAGCTTTTTAAATGACAATTGCTACACTGTACCCAAACAATTTTTTTTATCAAAAGAGCTTTCTCTTGGTGGTATTTAATCACCTCTGCGTTTTTTTTTTTTTGCTAAACAAATAAAAAAAAACAGAGAACTTTGAAAAAAAGGTTTTTCTTTGTTTCTGTTATAAAATTTTGTAAATACGCATGTTTTCTCCTTCACTGATGGCCACTGATAAGGCAGCACTGATGGCCACTGATAAGGCAGCACTGATGGGCACTGATGAGGTGGCACCAATGTGGTGGCAATGATTGGCACTGATGATGTGCACTGATATGCAGCACTGATGGACATTTATAGGTGGCACTGATGGGCACTCATAGGTGGCACTGAAAGCCTGTAATGATGGGCACTTATGGGCACTGCTAGATGGCACTGATGGGTGGCACTGATAGACACTGATAGGCAGCACTGATGGGCACTGAGGTGGCACGGATGGGTGGCACTGATGGACACTGAGAGATGGCACTGATGGGCATCATTGATGGCATGGAACTGGCAGGCATTGCTGATGGGCATTGATTGGCATCTGTCTGAGCACTGATTGGTATCTGTCTGGGCAGTGAATGGCATCTGTATGGGTACTGACCGTCATCCCTGGTGGTCCAGAGTGGCATACCTGGTGGCCATCCATTGTGGGAATCCCTGGTGGTCCAGTGTTGGCATCAGGGGGGCTGCGCTGATAATCAATTAGCGCAGACCCTTCCTGTCTGGAGAGCCGCCAGTATATTACGTAGTGCATTGATTTTGGTGCTGAAGTCTGATGGCTGTAAAAGCCAGAATGTGTTGGTCATTTCCCCCAGATAGTATAAACTGATCACAGTGTAAACAGGAAGAGACGTTTACCGGCTTTTCCTCACTTGTGTCTGATGCCGCGTACACACCATCGTTTTTCCTGACAATCAAGAAGCCGTCGTTTTTCACGACGTAATTCCTCTCCAGCCTGACTTGCATATACACGTTCATGCAAAAAAACGTCCGACCAAAGCGCGGTGGTGTACAACATGTACGGCAGGACTATAAAGGGTGAGTTCCTTTCAAATGGTGCCACCCTTTGGGCTGGTTTTGAGCGGCATACTTGATTCTGAGCATGTGCGTTTTTTTCCCCTCGGAAAAGCATATACACAACCGTTTTTCGTGACGAGAAAAAGACTGACGGGAAACACGACGAGAAACAAGAGAGCTGGTTTCAATTTATTTGCGGTCAGTTTTTTCGTCGAGAAAACTGCTAGGGAGCATACACATGACCGGTTTTCTCGACCAATATAAAAAATGGCAGTTTTCTCATCGTGAAAACCGGTCGTGTGTACAGGTATGGCCTATATTTCCACCTTCCTACTTCTTTCTATGGCTAACACAGGACATCAATTTACTGTTTAATGTTTACAACTTTTCCTTTCTAATTATTTTAAAAGTCAAATGATGGAGAACATAACAAGTCCCTTCTTTTACAGCGATCAGATTTCAGCACCAGAATCAGTGCACTACACAATACACTGAGTTAACCAATGAAGGGTATTGCCTATATTTCAATATTATAATTGTGACTTTTGTACCTCCATCCCGTATGTGGGGAAATGACCTATTCTAGCTTTTACAGCCATCAGATTTTAGCACCAAAATCAACGCACTACACAATATACTGGGTTATCTAATGAAGGGTATTGGCTAAATTTCCACTTTCCTGCTACTATCTATGGTTAACACAGTACGTCACTGTGCTGATTTATGCAGAACATCTTCTCCTTTCTAGTTACTTAGAAGCAAATTAATGAAGAATATGTGTAAGATTACTAACAAGTTCTGTTTTTTTACAGCCATCAGATGTCAGCACAAAAAACAATGCAAACAACAGAACACTGAGGCTCAATATTCATCATATAAGTATACAAAGTTCTAATCTCCCAGCAGTGAGTAAATATAACATTAAATTGTCAACATTCTATTAAAACATCATTGGCCGTTTACTTAATCGAGGTGTGTGAATCTGTTGTATCTAAAGCTGGCCATAGATGGATGATAAAATCTCGGCCAGTTCAGCAAGGCCCAGGTGAGATTTTATCCTTCTATGGGCAAGCTGGTTGTACTGAAGTCGATTCATCAATCAACTTCAGTAAAACCAGTCTGTCAGATTTTTTTCCATGCAATGCCGGTGGCTATAGCTGCCAGCAGTGATCATTGTGTTCTGCCTGTAGGAAAGACTCCACTCCGGCAGAGCACAAAAGCGCTGCAGGAGGGATTCCCCCATTAACACTTATTGTGTTGATGGTGAAATTTAGCATTTTTTTTTCCTTCCAGCTGTGGTGGAAGGAAAGAAAATTGCATAATCTGTGGACTACTTAGCAGGTTATAGTGAGAAGGGACTAAAGAAATCAGAAAGCCTTCCGACCAAAAATAGCACAGTAAAAACTTCTTAAATCAGAAGATATTCACTAGTCTCATTCCATCAAATATTGTAAAATAAAAGGATTATTCCTCATTGCAAAACAGTGGGTGGAGCAATGCAAATCATTTCATCTAGAATCACTGTTGCATACTGCAGATTTAGCTTAAAGGAGTTGTAAATACAGAAGGTTTCTTATCTTATTGCATTCTATGCATTAAGATAAAAAGCCTTCTGTGTGTAGCAGCCTCCCCAGCACCCCCTAATACTTACCTGAGCCCTTTCTCTGTCCAGCTATATCCACAAGTCCCTTGGCCGTCCCTGACTCTCCCTTCTGATTGGCTGAGACACAGCAGCAGTGCCATTGCCTCCTGTGGCTGTCAATCAAGGTCAGTTAGCCATTCAGGAGAAAGAGGGGGCAGGGCCAAACGGCCGCTCTATGGGGCATAAAGGAATGATTTGCATGGCTTTGCTCACTGTCCTGAAATATGGAATAATCCTCTTACTTTTGGGATATGTGATGGAATGAGACATTTGAACAACGTTTTGAGCTGCTAAAGTATGAAAGGCTCTCACTGGTGAAAGTACCAGATCTAGCAGATTGGTCATTGGCATTTTTGAAAGCATAGCATAGGGGGGGAACTGCAATGCTACAATCCATACATGTGTGAGCTCATTTATGGCAAACAGAGGCTACACGCCATGCAGTTCAAGCATTACCCTGGCTTAGAGAGATTTTACATAACTTTAGAATGGTGCAGCACTTCAATCCCATCCATCTGTGTACTCCCCCATCTGTGTATTTGCAAGGGAAAATAAACAGGATTTGTTGGTTAATTAAAGTGAACCCAGCTTAATCTGTGAACATTTACTTTGTTAAATAAACAGTCTCTTGTATCACTAAATGCACTAAAGCAGGGGTTTCAAACAAAGAGCCACTTTATTGTCCTTCAGACTTTAGAAGGGCTGGATTGTGGCCAGCAGGGGCAGAAATTTCAGGGGCCCAGCATCAGTGAGAATAAATATGGCCTCAGGTTTGGTGGTCAATAGGAGGAGGAGTATGTGCCTAATTAGTAGGAGAAATAGTATCCCATCATTGGTATCGGTGGATTATTGTTTGGTCTTATTGTTTGTGTCAGTGGGAGGAATAGTGCCTCATATCAGTGGGAGGAATTGTGCCCCAAGGGCCAGATAAAGGCTAGCAAAGGGCCACATCTGACCCTCGGGCCGCAGTTTGGAGACCCCTGCACTAAAGGATTAAATATGTTCTACTTCCGGAAAATATGCACATTGGAGATACAAAGCGACCCCTACTGCTTTGCAAAAATTCTGTGCTTTTTTGTGTAATCTTGCAACAATCTTAATATACAACGTTGAAATCTAGCTTTTGAAGCTTTGATTGCAATTATGTCAAATATTTACTCTACAGCTATTATTATTATTATTATTTTAAGTTTTAGGTTTTTAAAGCTCTACAGATTTTAACTTCTCATGAAGAAATGGGTCATCTTCCTGTATTCCTAGAAAAAAACAAATTTTACACTTTGGTGAGCTCTCAAAGATAACGTATTCAAATTTCTGTAGAAAACAACATGCAGAAAAAATAATGTTTCGCACACTTATCCTTCAATATTTTATTACACATTTAGGGCCAGATTCACAGCCGAGATACGACGGAGTATCTCAGATACTCCATCGTATCTCTCAGAGTATCTATGCGACTGATTCATAGAATCAGTTACGCATAGATAGACTTAGATCCGACAGGTGTAATTGTTTTACACTGTCGGATCTTAGGATGCAATACCGCGGCTGGTATGCAAATTAGTAGTTACGGCGATCCACGTCGGTTTTTCGCGTTCGCTACGTCGCTGCTAGTCTAGTTTCCCGTCGCAAAGTTAGTCGTCGTTTTAGGTGCCCTAACTTTACACAGCACACGTATGTGCTGTATAAAGTATGGCCTTCGTTCCCACGTCGAAATTTAAAAATGTTTCCGTCTTGCGTAAGACGTCCGGGAATACGGAAGTACGCTACGCACGTCGCCGTTCGAAAAAATGACGTCACTTCGCGCAAAGCACGGCGGGAAATTCAAAAGGGAGCATGCGCAGTAGGTCTGGCGCGGGAGCGCGCCTAATTTAAATGGCACACGCCCCTTTGAATTACGCTGGCTTACACCGGAGGCCGCCGGCGGAAGTTTTCTCGCAAGTGCTTTGTGAATCAGGCACTTGCGATGAAAACTTGCGGTGGTGTAACGTATCTATGATACGTTACGCCGCCGCAATTCTACGTGAATCTGGGCCAAAGATACTAACTGAGCCCAGTGCTTACTACTTCAATATTGCATATTAGCAGGTTACAGAAAATAACATATTACGGAACTCATAGGGGTTCATTTACTAAAACCAAATAGAGTGCTTCATTTGCATGTGAAGCTGCACTTTGCAAGGGAATGTTTTCCAGAGTTTAGTGAATGAGGTGAAACCATGCTAATTTCCATCACCCAATCCTGTACAACTAAAAATGCTGTTTCAGTGCCTTAACTTGCCTTTTTATACATTGTTGGTGCCCTTACTCAATTGTCTGCTCATTGCACTTGTTTCTGATCTCCTTAAACTCTCCTGGATATTTATCCTACTGTTATTCCAGTAGAAGACTGGTATGACAATTTGCCTGCCTATGCCAACTTATCCCCCAGCCTTGACTTTTGACCTCTTTTGAGTTCACTATATATACAGATCCCAGTTCTCTGGATCACTGGATTCAACCTATCCTTTACTTTAGTTTTAAAAGTTTGAAATGGACAATGCAGTTTCAACTAATGTTAAATATTGTAATGTTATTAACACTGTAAATATAGAAAAATAAGTGAAATAGAAATGTTTATTTAACTATTCCATTATGGAACAGTGTTTATAATCCTTAGTGTTTTCTAACTGAATGTTGTGTACTATATAATTACTGTACAATCTAATTTACTGTAAAAATGTCTTACTATAAATTCACAACATTCATTTTTGCCTTCCAGTAAAATTAAAAGGTTCTAATGTCTTTTATTTGTGTCCTGCCAAACGTTAAAATAATTCTGGCAACATCTGTAAATAGTTGGCTTGTTTACTTTGACATCTGTGTGGAGACCATTATGAAAGAGAGAACCAGATTCTATCTCTGTTATTTCAATGGAACCCTTGTTTCTGCCAGGAATCACAAATTCTGCCATCCTTTGTAGGCAAGGCTGGAGTTTGAGTTATCTTGCTTACAACAAAAATACATGAGCACACGCAATTCAGCTCAGCTAAGACAGTTGACACAAGAATAAACTTGGAAATGAATTCAGAAAGCAAATATAAAATTGTAAATTTCATATTATCTCCCTTTGTTTTTTATTAAATGATATCTGAACATTTTACTTTTCACAGAACAGCCAAGAAATATTTTCTTGAAATTGCAATTTGGTACTTTAATTCTGGCCTTAAAGTGGAACTGAACTCAAAGAATGAAGATTTACTGTGTTATAGGAAACATTTAGTAATGTCCAATATACCTAAGCGGTACTGGGAAATCATATGTTTTGTCCTAAATTCCTCCTGAAAATTAGCAGTGCACTTACTGGTGTGTGAGTGTGCCTAGACACACCTGTGCTAAAACACTAATAGCTGCACATCTGTAATTGAGATCTAAGGCGTTACTGTCTTGACTAGGAGAGAATAAGATATGGTAATGTCGCCACTGCACTGCTCGCTGTTCTCTTTGATGAAGACTTTAACATAAAGAAGCAAATATCCTTCCTCTACTAAGCTAGCCACCATGCTTCATGCCTAGCAAAGTCAGTTTGAAATAGGAAAGCATGGCCCCAGTTGATCTTAAGCCTAAAAGTACATGGTGGTATGTCACTCCCGGATGTTGGTCCTACCAAGCCACTTGCCATTAAAGCTGGGTAATTGATTGGTGCCACCATGGCTCCTTCAAACAGTGCTTAGCTATCAAGCAAGCTGCCTCAGACATACCACTATCACTCTCCCCGGTGCCTGACTGGGATTGACTCCAGCCTCAAATCACATCCTACCATTCCTGATGATTTGTTTCTAAAGTGTTCCAGAGTAAAATTTTCTCTCTGATTTCAAACCATTGTATATTTCCAAATACTTTCACATCACCCTTTCCAGTAAACAGATTGATAGGATACTCTTCTTATAAAATGGCAGTATGTTACAAACATCAAGAATCAGGATTTCAAATTTACACCAGATCTTACTATACTTTCAGTAGAATTCATAAAATGTTTCCACAATGTATGGAGACATGCTGGAGAAGTGGGGACGTGTTGAAGACATACTACACCTTTTCTGGTCATGTAACAAGTTTCGCACCATCTAAATGGGAGTATGTTGCATTACCTAGAAATTAATGGACTATGATCCCACAGGACCCTCCCTTTTTCCATTCACTTCATCATAAGATTCCAAGAACGACACTTTAATGTCCCACTTCTGGTGAGTGCAGCAAAAAGTTGCATCCCTATTTTCTACAATCTGAACTTTTCATCACTGTTTGGTTAGCAAAAATGATTGAAATCAACAAAATGGAGGTCTTGATTGCAACAGAGAAGGGCACTCATGAGAAGTTCCTAAAGAAATGGTTTTACTGGCATGACTGTATGCACTCCTCTGCTTTGAAATACGACTTAAGCCCAGTAGTGCTGCCTGCCTCGTGAGACTTGAAGGTAAGAGTACTACTGTTTACTCCCTCCCCTCCTGCTGTAGAAATGTATTTATTGTCTACCCATTCAGGGTACACCCTTTACACCCTCTTCCCCCTTTTTTTCCTATAGCCGGCCTTATTTTTTGTTTGTTTGTTTGTGCTGAGGGTTGTGCATGATATGTTGTATGTGGTAGTGTAGCTTGTACAACCCCAATAGGCCTGTTGAACAGACATGAATATTTTTTTCTCCAAGTTAAATACTTGTCTGTTATCGTGCTGTATGTCCTGATATTCCAACAAAAATGTATCTGTTTGATTCTAAACTATTTTTTTATCATGTATATCCTTTGTACTTTGGTATATTGAAAAAAAAGGAAAAATAAGGAATTGATAAAAAAGAAATAGGAACGCAGGGGGACTGTCAAGATCACCAGGCATTTCACACAAAAGGAAAAAATGCAATGACAACAGGATACTTTAATATAAGTACATGGTACAAGAGACACATATCAGGAATATGAAACGTTGGGATAACATAAACTTTAATGTTCTAGTAAGGTAACCCTACAGGACTACTAAATTTAGGACAATTCTATTAAAGTATTTAAAACAATTTACCACTTGGCATGCATATTGTACATCTATTACCAACATCCAATAATTGTATGTAAATATTTTTAGGCAATCATATACTTTGTAATATTTTTACTTTTAGTATCTGAAATATCATTCTTGAAAACTCTGACCTGTTATGATTAATTTGCTTTTAACAAATTGAAGAACCCCCAAACGGTGTCAGAGATGCCTTTGGCATACACTTTCCACTGGTAGAGAACCTTTAATCTAGAAGTCTGTGAAAAAAAATCCTTTAAGGAATCACATTAACTGAATAGTAGTATGTGCAATGGACCTTCAAGCAAATGTATTTAAGACAAAATGTCCAAAAGCTAAAATACATTTTCCTCTAAATTATTTTTTCTATTTTACATTTCAGAAAAGACCCAAACCTAAACGTTATTACACAATTTATATTTTAAAAATGAGGTAGATTAACTTGGTAAATCTTTACCATATCCCTTGATAACTGTGCTTAATTCCGAAAGAATTAAACATTTTTTCCTAAGCTTAGGTACTGTTCCATTTACATTGATGTGCTACAAAATTATTCCACACATCTTTTCAGAAATGTTTCATAATATTCTTTGAGCACCACCCTTTCTCTGTTTTAAGCTTTTCAATTAACAAGAAAGACATCTGGCAGATTTATTTAAAATAATAGTACTGTGTTAAAGTATATGTAAACCAAAACAATGACCTTATGAATTATTCGCTCCATTTTTGTCTGTTAAACACACAATAAAAAGCATTTTGTTAGATCTATTATATGAGTGCAAAATACCTGTTGATCAAAACAAAACTTCAGAGCTGTCCTGTTTCCTTTGTCCACTTCCCGTGTTTTCTTAAGGAGCCTATTAATCCCTCCCAGTTCTTATTTTGGGACTACAAGTTGATTAGTGCCTATGCTTTGGAGACTAAGGCAGTGGGATAGATTGAGTAGTTTAGCAAAACAAAAGTGGACAGGGCTGACATTGCTCAGGTCGTGTGCCGTGCTGTCAGTCCATAATAGGAATTTAAGAGCTGATTGCATGTCTGATAGATGAGCAGGTATTTTTATATAAATGGTATTTTATGAAAAAAACAAAGGTATGTGTGTATTGCAGAGCTGCACTTTGTATTTTTTTTTTATTATTATTATTCATTATTTTGTTTTGACATTTGAATGCAATTAATTTGAAATGATGCTGTAAAATAGTTTAGCTCAAATAACTTCAACGTAATTAATACCCACTTGGATAAAACAACTACCTGACCCAAAATGTAAAGTACCCCAAACTCTTATGACTATATTATGCTAAGTCTATGCCCATATAATTTAAAACTGTTATATGTGAGATATTAGGATTACATCACTCCTTTAAACTGCCCAATGTCCAATGCTTGGCATTTTTACATAAATGAATACAATGTATGACAAATCTACTGTCCATGATTAGGGTTGAGCGAACCCGAACTGTAAAGTTCGGGTTCGTACCGGACTTTTGTTTTTTGGTACCCGGACCCGAACCCGAACAATTTACTGTAAATTCGGGTTCGAGTTCAGGTTCGGCAATGTAATGGCGCGCTGCAGGGCAGCCAATCAACATTTGTTTAACTTGTGTGACCTAGAAGCCATTGCAGCCATGCCTACTAATGGCATGGCTGTGATTGGCCAGTGCAGCATGTGACCCAGCATGTGACCCAGCCTCTATATAAGCTAGAGGCACATAGCACAGCACGTCACTCTGCTTTAGATAGGGTAGGGAAAGGCTGCTGCTGCTCTGAGGGAGAGAATTAGATAGGAGTCAGACTGTCCTGCTTCAGAAATCAAATTACTCAGCGATCTACATAGCAAAGCAAGTCACTCTGCATTAGATACTTTAGGGAAAGGTTTCTGGTTTTGCTTGTAGGGAGAGAAATATATAGGAGTCAGTCCTTCTTCAGAAATCAAATTACACCAGCACTGCATATGTTACTGTGAGATATTCTGCATTACATACTTTAGGGAAAGGTTCCTGCTTTTGCTTGTAGGGAGAGAAATATATAGGAGTCAGTCCTGCTTCAGAAATCAAATTACACCAGCACTGCATATGTTACTGTGAGATACACCCTTTAGATACTTTTCTTCTATTGTGCTATTCAAAAAACATCCATTTAGGGCAAAAAAAAAAACAGTGTTTCCACTATATCTGTACGTGAGATACACCCTTTAGATACTTTTCCTCTATTGTGCTATTCAAAAAACATCCATTTAGGGAAAAAAAATTTGCAGTGTTTCCTCCATATCTGTACGTGTGAGATAAACACTTTAGCTACTGTTCTTCTATTGTTCTATTCAAAAAACACCCATTTAGGGCAAAAAAATATATTTTGCAGTGTTTCCTCCAGTGTTTGCAGTGTTTCCTCCATATTTTTTATTTGTATGTATTTTATGTTATTTTAAGTTATTTTCCTATCCACATTTGTTTGCAGAGTACTTGCCATGCTCTTACCAACATTTTGCTGCCATTTGCAGATCTCTAGCCCTTTCCATTAGTTTTTTAGAGACATTTTAGTACTGAAAAGTTCGGGTCCCCATTGACTTCAATGGGGTTCGGGTTCGGGGTCAAGCTCGGGTCAAGTTTGGGTCCCGAACCCGGACTTTTTTCCGAGGTTCAGCCGAACCCGTCGAACCCGAACATCCAGGTGTCCGCTCAACTCTATCCATGATACTTTTTTTTTTTTTAAACTAACATCCAAGGTTTTAGGTGTACCCCTTCAAGGTCCAAGCAAAAAGTTAAAGAAGAATTCTAGATTTTCCTCTCCAAAACAATGGATGCATTGTAATGAATCATGAATACACTGCCAGGTTGTGTGTAACTTACCTCCTTTAGCTCTATAAAGCAGGTTTCTGTCTGTGATGTCACTCCACCTCCTGGCTGAATTTCAGAGTTCTCTGACTTCCTGTTTCCTATCTTTTCCAGGCCTGATACAACATGTATCCTTTGAGCCTCTGTAGTTTTTGGGCCGGGTATGGGAGTCACTTGTACCAGTTCTGGGAGTGTATGTGGGTAGGTCATAGGGTTACTGTAATGCTGCGTACACGCGATCGGTTCGTCTGATAAAAACGGTCTGATGGCAGGATAGCGTTCCAATTGTGATCCATTCAATCCTGCCCAGAAGCAGCAGCAGCAATACTAGCTTTACAGCAGACTGTGTATGTGTGTATATGAAAGGGTTTCCTTTTTCCATCGGCACACTAGAAGGTAAATATCTCCTAAAGGGCGCATGTTTATAATAGATTTTCAGTACATATAGGTAAGCCTTATTATAGGCTTACCTATATTTAAAAAATTCTTGAGGGGGTTTACAACCACTTTAAGTAAGAGTATCTCTGAGAGAAAGGAAAAAAAAAACACAAACAAAAATTCACAACAATGGCAATTGAATTTGGAAAGTTGGTAAGATAAGGAAAGGAAATGGCTATGGCTGGTAGGGGAAAAAGGTCACAGAGATAAGTGTTTCTCATAGAGTGTTCTGGTTGTGAAAAATTATCCACTTTAAGACCACTTTTTTGCTAGAAAATTACTTAGAACCCAAAACATTATATATATTTTTAAAGCAGAGACCATAGAGACAAATATGGTGGGTGTCTGCAATTTTTTATGTTTCATGGTATTTGCACAGTGTTTTTTTTAACACAATTTTTTTGGGAAAATATACACTTTCTTTAAAGAAACACAATACAATGCCCAATTGTTTGGTAAAATATAAAATGTAATGTTACGCTGAGTAAATAGATACCAAACATGTCATGCTTTAAAGTTGCATACACCCATGCAACAGTGACAAAAACCATACATTTTTTTCTATCCATAGTGTTGCCATATGGTTTTTGGGTAATCTAGATTAAATAGAGATATGTGGGTATATATATATATATATATATATATATATATATATATATATATATATATATATATATGGCTGTGTCTGTGTATGAATATAAAGATATATATATTCTAATTATGAATATATTTCTCTAAGTAGAGGCTGAAGATATCTCAGTCAGAGTACAGAGTATATGGTTCATTTAGCATGCTAATTCATGGCATTTAGCATATAGCAAGGTTCATTGTTTGGTAACAGACATTGTGGAGCCAATGAATTAAACCACCTTATGTGAGGGACCCCATGCTGGGATGTTCAATCAAGATAGCCACATCCTGTTTAAGCTTGGGAAAAATTCACTTTACTCTGCTGTCGGATAGAGTCACCAAGATTTGCATGAAAGGGGGCTGACTTATTTAGTCGGGCCTCCAATCATGATCCTAGCTAGGCCAACCAATGGGACGTCAGCTTAGAAAGATATACTCCACAGCACAGTTTGATGGAGTTCACTTTATGGAACCACCACTTGATGGAAGGATGTCTTGATGGAGAGCTGGCCTACCGGCCTGGGTCTTAAAAGGGTAACTATGTGATAATTACTTGTAGCAACTGCCCATGCTGGTAATCTAAGGTTTTAGAGGAATATACTCTGTATTCCTTCATGTAAATGTATGTATTTTAACCTACGATCTGAGTTTTGAGACTATAGATAGGTTCTGTGTGTTAGATTAGACTTTGTATAAGCTCTAATAAATGTGTTATGTTGAAACTTCCACTCTGACGATTGAACTCTCTTATGTTTAACCATATATCATATATGCGAGATATTAATTCTTAAAGATAAAGTTATTATGGTAACAGTGGCGACCACAGAAATATGTACAGACTGGAAGTATTTAATATAATAGCAGAATATTGTGTATTAGAGATTAAAGCTTAGTAGGAGGAATTCAAGTTGAGTCAACTTATCCAATCCTATCTAGGGAACATATAAGTAAATATTTTTGTTTTTTTAGTGGGTATTAGGAGACAATATACACCACAAGTTTTTTTTACTAAGGGATTCAAGCTGAGTCAGCTTACCCACAAGTTATTTTTAAGGTTAGTAGGAGTTCAAACTGAGTCAGTTTATCCTATCCTAGCTAGGGAAAATATATGTTAATATTTTCTAAGGTTATTTGATTTTTTTTTTGTGTTTCATTAATATCCCAAAATCATAATGTATCTTGGATGTACCATTTAATTGGGGAGGAGATACCGGGATAGAAACAGCTTTGACACACTGAAAGAGTGGGTCATTGGGTTTGTGGAAAAAAATAAATGATTATTATTTTTTCGCAATTTATACAATTTTGTTTAAGACACAGAAACGTGCGGGTTGTCTGTTGTCTGTAGAAAGACACTGAAATAGTGGTCTGGACGTTTGTTGTTCAAAGAATCCAACAAGTTTTTGTTTTATTTAAATCGTATGTCCACTAAAATTTAAATTTGGAGGACATTGGAAATCTACAAAAGTTTTTTTTTAACTTAGGTGTTATTGCTAACGGTGTAAAGTTACAAGTAGTAATATTCTCATTGTTGTTAGTTAAAGTACAAGACTGTGGAAGGCTTGCAACTGAAACTAATTTCTGCAAAAGATTATTAGGATAAAATAAGGTGCATTTAGCATACTGTATTTTATACCTTGATTTTTTTTTTTTAAAGATAAACCCTACCAAGTACTAATAATTTAATAATCTAAGTTGGTGGGAGATTTGTTTTTGTTTTTTTTTTAAACTGCATTGGGTGTAGCAAATATTGGGGTAAACATAGCTGTGTTTACATTCCCATTGTGCACCTAAAGCAAACCTATTGTTCCGTGGGTGTGGATCTTAGCCCTTTTGTTTTGGTGTAGACTTCATTCTGTGAAGATAGTAGTGTTATGTTAAAACTGGTATCTGCACTCTGGGGCAAATTCTAAGTTCTAGACTTTGATAGTCGGCTCTGTGGTGTATTATTGTATCACCACTGAACTTTAATCATGGAGAAATTGATGGCCAGGATGGCTAAAGTTAAAAATAGCGCAGAGATAATAAGGACAATGGAGGAATCCAAAAGTCCATGGCACCATGCACAAGAGTATGTAAATATAAAACTTACAGAGAGAAAATACAGCAAACGTGAGGGTAAGACCGCACTAATTTTTGCTGCATTTTGGTTAGCCAACAATTATAGGTCATTATTATTGCAGACCATTTCTCTCAAGCAAGATCTAGAAATTGCCAAAAGTAAAATCAGTACTCCAAGAGTTTCTATGACAAATACGAATTCTAGCCACCAGCAGCCAACAATACAGGGGCTGAATGCTGAAGACAGTAAATGTGAACAATTATCTGCATCTTCCAGCACAGTGCAGACGGTACAATCTACACATACCATAGATTGTAATGCAACAAGTTTCAGTATTTCTAGTTGCAACAGGAAAGTACCTGCGTCTGGAGTAGGTGATAATGCCAACAGCTCATTGAAAGATGGGAGCTCTTTTGAAAGAACCTCCATTTCTCTTACAGCAAACGGTGTTAATCAGGTTGTAGCCATTGAATGTTCTCAGCCTAAAACCACACCAGTTGTTAAAAGACGCTTTAATACTTTACAAAAGATAAAATGCTTCTCGTGTGGTTTATTCGGACACATTTCCCAGTTTTGTTTAGCTTCTGGTGAAAAGATATTAAAACCAAATCAGTATACAACAAAGAGGCGTGACGTAGAAGTGTACTCACCTCGCTGGGGTGAAAAGCCTAAGAAATATGAAAATACAAATTCATACATCCCTTCCTCAAATATTAAGGCCCAAAATGAGGCTTTACAGTATGAGATTAGGCAAATGAAACAGGAAAGGGATGAGTTTGTGAAAGAATTCCAGTCCTTTAAAAGAAACATTATTGACTTGAATTTGAAAAATGGATGGAGTAAATTTAGAAGGGTTCTAGATGTCTAGGACATTTAGTTTCACTAGATCAAAGTTTACCAAGGTACATGTAAGAATGTTGTATTGTTGGCTTTAAATAAGAAAAAGTGGGATAAGTAATAATTGTTTTGCTGCAAGTTTTTTTTTTCAGGGTGAATCACAGAAAGCTGTACATATGCGTAACAAAAGGTCAAGTATAGGGTTTTGATTTTCTCTTATTCGGTCCCTTTGTATTCTCCCAATGGCCAGAAACACCTAGCAATTCATTTGCAAATTACCAAAGCTAGGGGATTCAAGATAAACGAAGGTGTGTGTGTGTGTGTCATGGAATGAAAGGGTATGAATGGTCCATGTGTAAACAATACTTTTTTTTTTGGTTGTTTTGATTTTTTTTTTTTCTGTTTTATGACCATCAATAAGTGTAATCCCACTAATGCGCATACTCTGTACGGTTTGTTTAATTCATAATTGTTTTCTCTCTCTCTCCCCCAATCTCTTGTTTGTAATGAGCTCAATACTGGTACCATTTTAAATTTATACTTTTCTATAACTTAAATGTATTCGCGAATAAAAACCCTGTGCACAGGTACAAGATAAGTTTATTTTGTTTTTCTCTCTCCTTTCCTGGGGTTAGAGTGACGTGTCATTCACTCTGACACTTGGAAACTACATAAAACATTATGCTGCACCTTGTGGCATATTATGGAGCCAGTAGGTCCTATATTTCTCTGTTTTTCTCCTTCCAAAATTGACGCATGTGCGGGTAATATGCGTAAAGGGGGTAGGTCAGCAGGAGGTCTTCTTAGACGGTAAGTACTTACAAATACTTACAAATCCCACCATGTTTTTCCTATAATTTGTTAACTAGTTTGTTAACATACAGATATAGGAGGGAGTCAGTTACATGGGTCACTGTACTTACGGTGATAGACTCATTACCTCCGCTGGCAAGCATATACTGTCAGTTAGCCCATAAACCTCCTCAGAAGAGGTACAGTAAGATGTTATTAATGGTTTGGACTTTTGTATTTTAGGAAGAAATACACACATGGACAGAGGATCGAAACCAAGACTGATCAAAATACTGTGAAACACAGAGGACCTTAAAACATCATTTTTTTAAATGTTTGTTTTAAGGACAATCCTTGAATAGAATTAATTAGAGTCAGGCCCAACTAAATTCTAAAATATATTTAAATTTTTTTTAGTGGTCTGTTTCATTAAACAGGGCCGGGTCTCTTTCTCTCTCTGATACCACTTCCTGTGGCCTGTTGGGCTGGAAAATTGATTTTCACTGAGAATCAATTAATATGGTAATCACTACAGAGAGGACATTGCCTTTTGTATAACAGCAATGAAATTTTTATTTTTTTTAGTGTTTACTTGTGTTTATTTTTATTTTTATTTTTTTTAATTATTTTGTTTTTTTGGTTTAACAAAATACATATTCAATGCTCTTTAACAATACAAAGGTTGGGGCAGCATTGAATCTGAATTTTTTTTTGTTTTTGTTTTTGCTTTTTTTGGTATATACCCTTTTGGGTGTACTTTTTGTTTCCTCCTTTTTCTTCTAAGGAAAACTATTTTTCTTCATTTCCTATATCACTTTATTTTTGGTGATTCTGGAGGTTGCTATGGTGAAATAAAAAAAAAAAAAAGAGGGGAGTAACATTATATGAACAACATTTAGAACAGTTAAAACAAAACAAAAATGTTGATATAGAATATTAAAGCTTCCCTATATCATTTTGGGGATGGGACAAAGTTCCAACAGTTTTTCTTCTCTTTTGACACTGGATAAATGTTTTATATAAACGTGTGACATTGTAGCTATTACCAACTATGACAATAGTCAGCAACAGTCATGTGACTAGTTTCCGTGTATAGGTGACATTGTATCCTCTCTACAGTTCTAATATTGGGCAGTCATCATAGGTGGTCATGGATAATTTTTTTTTTTTATGTTGGTCAGTTTTCTTTTTGTGCCATAACTAAGTTCAAAAAGCAATGCTTAAAGATCATATAGATATACTGGGACTGGTGAGACTCATAGTGATTGGCAAATAACAGAGTATAGTACAATTGTACTTAAGTAATTTAGTATAATCATTCCTGAAGCCACAAGTAACTGGTAACATCACACCTATCCACATTCTGAAATCAAGTTATTTTTGTCTGCTTACATGACACTGCCTAAATCTGCACGGAGACCTCTTAAAGTGATGACCTCTTCCCTAGTCTGCTAAAGGCAGGACTCATACAGCAGCTACACATGGTAGCCAAGGACGGAGCTATATGCACCAAAGTGGGGCACCCCCCAGGCTTCAACCCATCAGGGTTGGGATAACTGAACACAGCGTCAGTAAAAGGAGTTTGTGGTGAGTTGCGATGGCAACAAGATCCGCCTGGAAACTGGAAGGGTCACACACACACACACACACAGGGGCAATCCGCAGAAGGCGGGGCAGAGTTACTGGCAGGCATATGACAATGGAGGAAGAAAGATGGGGGATGGCAATCAGACTACCTGGCTGACGGGCTGAAGGTTAAATTGTTACACATGACAATGGTAAAGGGCCTCATATTAGGTCACAGTATATCTATAACAATTTTAATCAAAGGTCCTTAATACTCAGAATGACAAGATAAGCATTCATTGGAAGGCATATGTCGTAAAAGTACTCGTGTTTTTCCTTCTCTAACTTTGCCCACACTAATAAAGTACAAGCACAGAAAGCCAATAAAGGTGGTCCAAAGGCCATTACTGTATGATGTATCCAATTGGAATCGCCATGGAAGGCTGTCCCAGAAGCAAGGCAAACAGGACCCGATTGACATTATGGACTTTCGCACTATTATTATTGGACGGTTGAGAACAAGGATCCTCGAGTTTTCTTCCCCCCTTAATTTTTTTGTATGTTTGGTATCTTATGATTTTTATTATGGACTTATTACATCCAGAACAAGTGATGACTACCAGTACTGGGATCCAAAAATATGAACTGTAGAGACGGAAAGTTTAAAGTTTTTTTTCACAGAGGTGTATATCATTTCAGAGGGCAAGGCCAAAAAGTTTTAAATGAAAGATTACACATAAAACCATTATTGTAGGTGTGGCCGAGTCTCATATTCTCAACTGGCCACAAGGGGCCATCTGTTGCCATATGGTTTTTGGGTAATCTAGATTAAATAGAGATATGTGGGTATATATATATATATATATATATATATATATATATATATATATATATATATATATATATATATATATATATATATATATATATATGGCTGTGTCTGTGTATGAATATAAAGATATATATATTCTAATTATGAATATATTTCTCTAAGTAGAGGCTGAAGATATCTCAGTCAGAGTACAGAGTATATGGTTCATTTAGCATGCTAATTCATGGCATTTAGCATATAGCAAGGTTCATTGTTTGGTAACAGACATTGTGGAGCCAATGAATTAAACCACCTTATGTGAGGGACCCCATGCTGGGATGTTCAATCAAGATAGCCACATCCTGTTTAAGCTTGGGAAAAATTCACTTTACTCTGCTGTCGGATAGAGTCACCAAGATTTGCATGAAAGGGGGCTGACTTATTTAGTCGGGCCTCCAATCATGATCCTAGCTAGGCCAACCAATGGGACGTCAGCTTAGAAAGATATACTCCACAGCACAGTTTGATGGAGTTCACTTTATGGAACCACCACTTGATGGAAGGATGTCTTGATGGAGAGCTGGCCTACCGGCCTGGGTCTTAAAAGGGTAACTATGTGATAATTACTTGTAGCAACTGCCCATGCTGGTAATCTAAGGTTTTAGAGGAATATACTCTGTATTCCTTCATGTAAATGTATGTATTTTAACCTACGATCTGAGTTTTGAGACTATAGATAGGTTCTGTGTGTTAGATTAGACTTTGTATAAGCTCTAATAAATGTGTTATGTTGAAACTTCCACTCTGACGATTGAACTCTCTTATGTTTAACCATATATCATATATGCGAGATATTAATTCTTAAAGATAAAGTTATTATGGTAACAATAGGTAACACTTTAAAAGCCTTTACAGGTTTTCACTTTACATTTGCAGAGGGGATCTGATGCTAGAATTACTGCCCATGATCTGACATTCATGGTTATACCTCACGTGTGGGACTATAAAAAAAACATTACTGGGATGATGCTTGCAGCTGCAGACATCATCCCATTTCAACCACTGGAGCAAAAGTGGTTATGTCTGATTATTTGTATTTATTTTTTCGTATATATTGTAGGAGATTTTCTGTTTGGGTTTTCATGACCATGTTTATGCTTGTGTTGATGGTTTTTGTTCTTGCAACCTTTCTTATGGAAGGATTCTGTTAAGCCTCGTACACACGACCGAGGAACTCGATGGGCGAAACACACCGTTTTCCCCGTCGAGTTCCTTGTTAGGCTGTCGAGGAACTCGCCAAGCCAATTTTCTCCATTCCCGTCAGGGAAATAGAGAACATGCTCTCTTTTTGGCTCGTCGAGTTTCTCGACAGTTTCCTCAACGAAAATGTACACACGACCGATTTCCTCGGCAAAAAAATATCTCCCAGCAAGTTTCTTGCTGTTTTTTGCCGAGAAACTCGGTCGTGTGTACGAGGCCTGAGTATTCTGAGATGTTTATATCTGTCTTTGGTGGTGGTGGTATTTGGTGTATATGGTGGCCTGACTGGCTGTGTACGATGGCCCAATTGGTGTTTTGGGGGTGGAAGTTGAAACTTTGGAGTTACATTGTCAGTGGGTTTCCTGTTTATTGAGGTGTGCAGCTTGTCATCCCTGATGAATACTATGGTAACAAAGTAGTTAACATGTGTAGTCCATTTTTAGTTTGATTTATGGGTGAAATGTATTGATCAATGAGTAAAATATGTCTATATGGCTTTTAAACACTGCCTTGAAAACCCAAACAGAAACACTCCTACAATACAAAGAGAAAAAAACAAATAACCATATACCTCTAGTAACCACATATTATCCAGCACTAAAAGGGAAAAGAAAGATAATGAAAGATTTTCAACCCATCATAAAAGAGGTGTAAAACAACTTTAACTTGAAATATAGTGATCCAAGCTGTTAAATGAAGATTTACACTATTCCAACTTGTGTGATTTGTGTACACCGTGTTACTGATATATAGTATGTAGAATTAATACAATAACTATGTCAACTTGGTAGCAGATTCTGTCATATGCTCCAATACATGCATGACTATGCCCCAATACAGTTAAATTTGCCAAGTATTACGCATTCTAATGTAGACATGGTATCTGCCAGCTGCGCAATCTTCAGTAAACAGTATATTTTATATCCAATAGTAAATATTAAACCATGCATGTGGAATCTTGCTGCAAATACAACTCATATCTGGTCTTTATTTGGATTGCAACTTCACCTTACAAGAGAATCCCCAAAAAAGCTCAAATTAACGTCTTCATTGAAAAGCTGAGTACTTTGTGAGCATGGTAGCAAAGTTTCCTCAACATCGGACTCTACAAAATAGATAGAAACTGGGACCCCACTGAGGAAGTTCTATTGAACGTAACATGTACGGGGGTTCAGCTGCTTTTTATGACGTCACCTGCCCTGCTGAACAGACTACATGCTGTTTTTATCGTGATGTTTGTGAGTAGACTGACTTTTAAATAAATGCCTATGCTTTGTTATCAAACGGAGAGCTCTTAGATCCTTTTTCCCTTATCTTCCCGGTTTATGCTTTCTACCTGCTGAGCCTGGAGCTATTCATTATTCGTCTCTGTGGAAGTTTAAACATCTTTGGAAAGGAAGTTTTATTGGGGATTCGATCGATTTATTTCTCTGCTTATTTTGACTTCCTAGTAATTCAGGGGTCAGTGCTGGAGGTGAGAGTACCTAGTGAGACTTGCGGTGGAGGGATTGTCACACGTTTTATGGATCTTACACTGGTGGATTATCTCCTATGGACTTTTCTTTCACTTGCTACATGCTTATTTATTAATATATATATATTTATATATATATTTTTTGCACTTATTAATTTTTATGTGATTACCTATGTTGATTCATGTACTTTATTCTAGTTTAGACTTAATATTTGCACTGCACTTTTTCTTTATATAGTATCTTTCACTGGAATTTTGTGTTTTTCTGTAGTGTTCAGCTTGCATATTTACTTAGGGTTTATTTGAATTTTTTGTGCTGATTGTACCTTTTGTTTTTTTGCATTCTCTACTTCACTCACTGAAAATAAAATGTCCTGGTAACTATTTCAAAACTGGCCCAATTCTGACATTTTTCACATAAATTTAAAAATTTGCTTTAAAAATCCATAGAACCCCCAAACATTTTTTTTTTAAGCAGAGACCCTGGAAAATAAAATGGTTGCTGTTGCAATTTTTTTTTTCAAACACGCCCTTAATGAATTTTAAAGAACGCAAACACAATGTAATATCACATTTTTGGGTATAATATAAAATATGATATTTAAGAAAAAAGATACCTAACATGTCAAGCCTTAAAATTGTGCACGTCAGTGGAATGGCAACAAACATTAAATTGTCCATAGGCAACGTGTTAAAGTGGTATTAACGCTTTTGCGCCAGAGCCCTTTTTGCATTTTTTGCACACATGTTTAAAAAAATATTTTTTAGCCTGAAGATTACACAAAACCCCCAAACATTGGAAATGGAAATACAACTTCAGTACCCTATATTTTTTATATGTGACACTTCCAAAGCCCCCTATAGGTGTTGGTTTAGTGTTACAGAGAAGGTCTTGTGTGTAATATGTAACGTGTATCACAATCAACGTTTTCATGTGCACGCGCCCCTGCATTTGTGCCTACGTTCCTATGTGTGTATACGTGGGGCAGGGGGGGCCTTTTGGGGGGGTTGGGGATTTTAGGCGCTTGAGTTTAAAACATTTTTTGAAAAAAAAAACATTTTTAATTAACTTATTTTTTCATTACATAGGGCCAAAAAGATTTTTAGGTGACAGGTTCTCTTTACTGAGGCATCCCTGCAGATCTCTCCTGTGCTCCACTGAATATTTTGCAATAAGGATCGCATTGCAAAACATCCTTTCCCAGCTAAGTGAGTTAGGGACACAGAGCTTGACCCGGAAAGTGACGTCTGAGATGCCACTTTCTGGGTCACACAAAGAATTGGAGGAGAGCAGACGTGTATCTGCTCTTCTCCTTCCTCTCCACCCGCCATGGAGCTCCCAGGCTCGCCAATGGGCAAGCAGAGGCCGGAGAGCATGGCGGGGTGTGGCAGCGGGGGCGGGCGCCGGTATGGGGGGTATGTGCGAGCGATTGGGCAGCAGCGGGGCCACCCGAATGCTCTCGCCTGACAGGCAGGTGTCTGCCTGTCAGTTTCACACACAATCCCAGTGGCTGCAGCCACCGAATTGCATGTGATACCCCCCGCTGTCAGGTCCATACGACATACAGACCTGGCAGCGAAAGGGTTAAGCCGAAATGCAAAAAATTTAATATATTGCAGCTTACCATTTCTTAGATATGACGGCTGCATTCATTTTCTTTTTAGGCTTTCTTTCTTCTATTTTCATCAGGTTATCAAGCCAGTAAATCTGTTGTTTTTCAAAAGAACAAGGGGCCTGATTCCCAAAAAAGCTGCCTAACTTAACTTTCAGCAGTTAAGTTACACTGACTTAAAATTTCTACCTAAGTGCCTGATCCACAAAGCACTTACCTAGAAATTTCAGGCCGTGTAACTTAAGTGCCTCCGTCGCAAGGCGGTCCTCCTCTCCGGGGGGCGTTTATAATTTAAATGAGGCGCGCTCCCGCGCCGGCCGTACTGCGCATGCGTGTGACGTAATTTTCCCGACGTGCAGCGCGCAAACGTAATTGACGCCGGGCTTTGTGGATTGCGACGGGACACTAAAGTTGCGACGGGTGAAAAAAAATATACGCGCCGGGAAAACAAATAATTATAAAAAAAAAATGACAGTGTCGCTCAGCATGCATTCCTGAGAGGGAGAACTCCATGCCAATTTTCAAAGAAAAAACCGGCATGGGTTCCCCCCCAGGAGCATACCAGGCCCTTAGGTCTGGTATGGGTTGTAAGGAGACCCCCCCACGCCGAAAAATCGACGTAGGGGGTCCCCCTACAATCCATACCAGACCCGTATCCAAAGCACGCTACCCGGCCGGTCAGGAATGGGAGTGGGGACGAGCGAGCGCCCCCCCCTCCTGAGCCGTGCCAGGCCGCATGCCCTCAACATGGGGGGGTTGGGTGCTCTGGGGCAGGGGGGCGCACTGCGGGCCCCCCCACCCCAGAGCACCCTGTCCCCATGTTGATGAGGACAGGACCTCTTCCCGACAACCCTTGCCGTTGGTTGTCGGGGTCTGCGGGCGGGGGCTTATCGGAATCTGGGAGTCCCCTCAAATAAGGGGGCCCCCAGATACCGGCCCCCCACCCTAAGTGAATGGATATGGGGTACATAGTACCCCTACCCATTCACCTGGAGGCAAAAAGTTAAAGTTATTAAACACACAACACAAGGGTTTTTAAAATAATTTATTATTCTGCTCCGGAGGCCCCCCCTGTCTTCTTTATTAGCTCTAATACCAGGGGGGGCTTCTTCTTCCGCTCTCCGGGGGTCTTCTCCGCTCTCCGGGGGGGGGTTCTTCTTCCGCTCTCCGGGGGGGGCTTCTCCGCTCTCCGGGGGTCTTCTTCTATCTTCGCCGCTCTCCGCTGTTGACTCGGCGAACCCCGGTTCTTCTGCAGATGTCCGGTGCCTTCTTCTTCAGCGCTGGCTGCCTGCTATCTTCGTGTGTTAGCTCAATTACTAGCAGGCAGCCATTGCGGTCTTCTGTGACGTCATCTTCTTCTATTCTCTTCTTCTCCCTTCTTCCGATGTTGACTCGTCGCCTCTTGTCACTGCAATGATGGAAGCGCGCCTTGCATCCCATTTATATAGGCATCACCGTCCCATCATGCTCCGGTAGGTACCCACGTGGTGGGTGCACGTGGGTAGGCACCCACCACATGGGTACCTACCGGAGCATGATGGGATGGTGATGCCTATATAAATGGGATGCAAGGCGCGCTTCCATCATTGCAGTGACAAGAGGCGACGAGTCAACATCGGAAGAAGGGAGAAGAAGAGAATAGAAGAAGATGACGTCACAGAAGACCGCAATGGCTGCCTGCTAGTAATTGAGCTAACACACGAAGATAGCAGGCAGCCAGCGCTGAAGAAGAAGGCACCGGACATCTGCAGAAGAACCGGGGTTCGCCGAGTCAACAGCGGAGAGCGGCGAAGATAGAAGAAGACCCCCGGAGAGCGGAGAAGCCCCCCCCCGGAGAGCGGAAGAAGAAGCCCCCCCCGGAGAGCGGAGAAGACCCCCGGAGAGCGGAAGAAGAAGCCCCCCCTGGTATTAGAGCAAATAAAGAAGACAGGGGGGGCCTCCAGAGCAGAATAATAAATTATTTTAAAAACCCTTGTGTTGTGTGTTTAATAACTTTAACTTTTTGCCTCCAGGTGAATGGGTAGGGGTACTATGTACCCCATATCCATTCACTTAGGGTGGGGGGCCGGTATCTGGGGGCCCCCTTATTTGAGGGGACTCCCAGATTCCGATAAGCCCCCGCCCGCAGACCCCGACAACCAACGGCAAGGGTTGTCGGGAAGAGGTCCTGTCCTCATCAACATGGGGACAGGGTGCTCTGGGGTGGGGGGGCCCGCAGTGCGCCCCCCTGCCCCAGAGCACCCAACCCCCCCATGTTGACGGCATGCGGCCTGGCACGGCTCAGGAGGGGGGGCGCTCGCTCGTCCCCACTCCCTTCCTGACCGGCCGGGTAGCGTGCTTTGGATACGGGTCTGGTTTGGATTGTAGGGGGACCCCCTACGTCGAATTTTCGGCGTGGGGGGGTCTCCTTACAACCCATACCAGACCTAAGGGCCTGGTATGCTCCTGGGGGGGAACCCATGCCGGTTTTGAATTTAAAAATTGCCGTGGAGTTCTCCCTCAGGAATGCATACCAAATGCCGTCGCTTGAATGGGCCTTTACAAGGTGTGACTAACTTTCCACATTGTAAAACCAGCCCTAGTTTTGCGCAAGCAAAATCGGAACTTACGCAGAAATCACAGTGCTGAAAAGCGTTGTGGATCTGCTTAAGTCCTCATTTGCATACTCAAAGCTGCATTTCAATGAGAAATGCCCCCAGCGGCGGATGCGGTACTGCATCCTAAGATCTGACCGTGTAAGTGTCTTACACATGTCAGATTTTCTGCCTAACTTTGGAAAAAGCCTTTTGAGGATCGTTTCCAAAGTTAGGCACAGAGATAAGCAGGCTGAACAGCAGTTCCGCTTGCGTATCTCTTTTGGGAATCAGGCCCAAGCTCTCCAGCAGAATGTATTAGTTACAGATATGAGACAAACCTAGCGGGGGTGTTTACAATGATCAGCTTTTATTTATTTATGTAAAACCTTTATCCCAAAAGGAAAAACAACTCTTTATAAAGTATTAGCTGAAGTTCGGATTGAATTTGAAAGTGTATCAAAATCTGCTATTACATCTAACACTCCCCTCCCCTGACTGACAATGCTGATGTCCAAGAGTTACACGGGAGGCATGGTGCTAGAATAATCACTCTCATTTTGACATTCCTGTGATACCTCATATGTGTGGTTTGAAAGCTGTTTACTAGGGATGAGCCCCAGTGTGGCTCCTGTCCCCCAAGCACACCAGCTCAAGCACCGCATGGCATCTCTTTGCCTGCGTACCTGCGTAGCCCCTTGAACGCCTATGGAGCACCGCTGGTTCCGAGCACACATCAGCACAGGAAGAGACCACAGAGGAAGAAGAGGAAGGGGTGCAGGAGAGAGCTGTGTCACAACCAGTAGTAGCATTTTGGAGGCGTGGTGGCAGAACAACCTCCAACACTACTGTACCTTGTCCTGCATCCTTCCCAGCTGCCAGCAGAGTCACCCAATAAACCGTGAAAGATAGGTAACGGCCCTGTCCATGCCTGCTGGACCATGAGTCAGCGGTAATATGCACCTTACCACTGAGTGCCCTGTCCAGCGAGACATGGACATTGCCTTCCACATGCCGGTAGAGAGCCGGAATCGCCTTCCGTGAGAAAAAGTGGCGTTTGGGAACTTGCCACTGAGGTACCGCACATTCCACAAACTCACGGAAGGGGGCAGAATCTACCAACTGAAAAGGCAGCAGTTGAAGTGCTAGCAATTTAGCTAAGCTAGCATTCAACCGCTGGGCATGTGGATGGCTGGGAGAGAACTTCTTTCGGCGCTGCAGCAGCTGGGGCAGGGAAATTTGCCTGGTACAATCTGACATCTGTGTACCGATAGTAGATTGCCCGCAAGTACTTGGCTGTGACACACCTAATTCTACACCTTCAGTACTATCAGGGAAGACGCACCCGCCGTGATGCCTACAGAGAGCAGGGGAAGCTGCTGATCCCTGCCTGTGGTATTAATATTAACAGATCTCTGCCTGTAGGAATTAATATGAGAACACCAGCTTTACATAGCTTTAGGTGCACACTGTCCAGAGGACACAGACAGTACACACACCACGTAGCTTTAGGTGCACACTTTTCAGAGGACACAGACAGTACAACACGTGAAAATACTTGCAGAATGATCCCCTGCCTGTGGTATTAATACGAGCAGATCTCTGCCTGTAGGAATTAATATTAGAAACACCAGCAAATCCATTGACGTAGCTTTAGGTGCACACTGTGCAGAGGACACAGACAGTACACCACATGAAAATAATTGCAGAATGATCCCCTGCCTGTGGTTTTAATATGAGCAGATCTCTGCCTGTAGGAATTAATATGAGAACACCAGCTTTACGTAGCTTTAGGTACACACTGTGCAGAGGACACAGACAGTACACACACCACGTAGCTTAAGGTGCACACTGTGCAGAGGACACAGACAGTACACCACGTGAAAATACTTGCAGCTAGCACAATCACCTGCCTGCCTGTCAGTATATTAGGAAGAGCGGATCTATCTAAACTCAATACAGTGTATAAATATATATACAACACCTGGGATGCATATATATCCTCTACACACTGTAACTCTAACTGACTAGCCTGCCTGCCTGCTCTATCTAACTCCAAAAAATGACACTCTCTCTCTCTCTGTCTCTCTCTGTAAACCACAGCAACACACTACACAAGGCCGACTTCCAGGCGGCCTTATATAGTGTGGGGCGTGTACTAAACCCCCTGAGCCATAATTGGCCAAAGCCACCCTGGCTTTGGCCAATTATAGCTCTCCATTTTTTGCAAGCTGTGATTGGCCAAGCATGCGGGTCATAGTGCATGCTTGGAAAACTATCAGCCAGCAATGCACTGCGATGCGCAGTGAATTATGGGCCGTGACACGCCATTCGAATTTGGCGCAAACGGCCCGTAACGTTTGTATTTCGACGAACGGTCGAACATACAATGTTCGAGTCGAACATGAGTTCGACTCGAACACGAAGCTCATCCCTACTGTTTACATATTCATGTGGGACCAAAATGCATGTTCACATTTGCACGTAAACACAGGGGAACAGGACACTTCTATCATTTATTTTATTTCAATTTATTTTTATTACACTGTTAGTTCACTCTTTTTTTGGGGGGGTCAAACAATGCCAGTGCCACCGACCCCCCCAACCCCCTCCCAGTTGGTCAAGTCCGGAGAACTTACCCCATCTAAGGCGGGCAGTGCTTCTCCCGGGCTTCACCAGCAGCTTCCCCTGCTCTCCGTAGGCATCACGGCGGGTGCGTCTTCCCTGCTCTCTGCAGGCATCAGGGTGACGGTGGCTTCCCCTTCCCCTGCTCTCTGCTGTCATCACAGCGGCAGCTTCCCATGCTGTTCGCCGGCATCACTGCAGTGGTGGCGGCCTTTCATTTCCTGCCTCATCCTCGGTGGCCAATCGGGGAACAGGTCTCAGACCTGCTTCCTGATTTACTGGGAGGAGGATCAGTGTTTCAATAGCGAATATTCATTTGCTATTGTAACACACCTGGGTGGGCTTGTAGCACAATTCTCTGCGGCCCGAGTCCACCCTATTTTGAAGCCTATTAGAGCCTCTGGTTTTAATCTGGTGCTTCGAAAAAACAACCACCCTGTTGAAATTTATGTGTCCAGCGTCCTGCAAGGGGCCGGATTCATGGATAGTGGCGGCGGTGGCCAGTCACCCCTAATGGACGGGCCACCACTGCTCCTCACCTTAAAGTGGAGGTTCACCCGGAAATGACAATTTTTAACCTTAGATTGATGCTCATTTTGTCTAGGGGTATTGGCTAGTTTTTTTAAAATCGAAGCTGTACTTACCGTTTTAGAGAGCGATCTTCTCCGCCGCTTCCGGGTATGGGCTGCGGGACTGGGCGTTTCCTATTTGATTGACAGTCTTCCAATAGGCTTCCGACGGTCGCATCCATCGCGTCACGATTTTCAGAAAGTAGCCGAACGTTGGTGCGCAGGCGCCGTATAGAGCTTCTTTCGGCTACTCGTGACGCGATGGATGCGACCGTCGGAAGCCTGTCGGAAGACTGTCAATCATATAGGAACGCCCCGTCCCGAAGACCATACCCGGAAGCAGGGGAGAAGATCGCTCTCCAAAACGGTAAGTACAGCTTCGGTTTTAAAAAAACTAGCCGATTCCCCTAGACAAAATGAGCATCAATCTAAGGTTAAATATTTTTTTTAGGGTGAACTCCCGCTTTAATCATGTCCATTTTCTATGTAGAAAAAGTAGTTTTAGTGCTTAGAATATTTTTTTACGTCAACATTTCACTCACATGGGCAGGCCCATATTTAATGCATACTTTCCAAGAGTTCTGGATTCCTTTAGACTGTCTTGGGTTTTTAACAAAATCCCAGCATCCTACCAATCCTAATGGCAGCTGGGTGGTAGAATGTTCATTCCTGACTCCTTTTCTGCTCTTTCTGCCCAACATGAGCACTAGTTCTGAAAGAGGAGGCAGTGATGTGAGACACAGAGAGTGGGTTGGTATTAGAGTTGCCCCGATACCACTTTTTTAAGACAAGTACAAGTACCAATACTTATTTTCAAGTACTCGCTGATACCGATTACTGTTTTTTTTATACAGACTAATAATATCTTCTTAATAAAAAATATAATAAAATATAATAAAAAACATGGGCCAAGTGGCCACTTACATTAAAAAGTGCCCATTGAGGAGGAGGCACTAATATGCAGCACTGATGGGCACTGATAGGTGGCACTTATGGGCAATGATAGGTGGCACTGATGGGCACTGCTAGGCGGCACTAATGGGCACTGAGAGATGGCTCTGATAGGCACTGCAAGGCAGCACTTATGGGCACTGCAAGTCGGCACTTATGGGCAGCACTTATGGGCAATGATAGGTGGCACTGATGGGTGACACTGATGGGCACTGAAAGGCAGCACTGATTGGCAATTGGCGTATAATGGAGACAATATCATTCAATTGCTAGCATGACAATAAATGCCTGTACCTGTTCCACCAGAATGGGCAAGCCGTCAGATTCTGTACTGGAAATTACATCCTGTCAGAACACTGTGACACCCAACTTGGTACACCCTACCTTCGGCCGCAGTAAGCCTGCAGTCAGAACAGCGTACATCTTGCTACATCCAGCCTAAACTAACAAGATGTCCGCTGCCGCCTTCTGACTTCAGGTGTTCTGTCGAAATGTCACTTCCATTACCAAATGTGACAGTAGGGGGAGAGCAAAACCCTCTGTGGAATTAGGAGGTGTGGGGAGAACATGTATCAGATTAAAGTACAATTGCACCAAAAAAGAGAATATTGAAGTGAATGTTAAATTACTTCAAGATAGATTATTGACCAGGGAATACAGCAAAACAATTAAAAAAAAAATTCCCAGACAGCTAGATCTCAGGATCATTCAAAATTGTTATTTAAAAGACGTCCCAAAAAGACCAACGGTACTACTAAATTAATAATGACTTACTCCAAAGTCAGATTGCACAGATGGTGATACACAAGTACTGGCACCTATTAGCAAACAACCCCACTATAAGCAAATATATGCACCACACTTGAGAGATTGTTTATAGATTAGGCACCTCAATTTAAGGCTTATATCCAACTACTACGTGGGCATGTAGACAGGGGAGAACACTGTATGTGAAAGAAGACTTTAAAGGCTAAGTTCACCTTTTTTCTTCTTCTAAATTCTAGCTCCCCTATGTACCAATAGAGCATTCATGTACTTTTTTTGTAAAAATATCAAAGCTTTCTATAAAATCTACAGACACGTACCTTACTGTCCTTGATCCATGTTTCCAAACGTATCTATTGCTTCAGTCTTACTTCCTTACAGACTTTAGGTCATGATGACACAGGAAGGAGTTGACCAGCTGACCTCATTAGCACACACCCTGCATCATCCACCCTCCCATTCCCCGCTGCATGTTTTTTAAATGAGGTGCAATCAATCAATGATCACCATTCTCACTAAATACACAATATACAATAAGATTGCATAGTGTATGGCCATCTGTATACACGTACATAGGAGGGAGTGAACAGAAACACTTTCTCGTTCACATCTCTGCATAGTGGGAACTCACATTCCCAAATGCGTCTTTTTTTTGCGAGGTAAGGGGTTTGTGAACATTTTTAATTAATAACATATAAGGCAGCCCATCCACCTGAATAGGCTGCCTTACACACAGCAATTGCCCAAAAGAACTTTCAGAACTTTTTTTTTAGAGTGGAGCTTGGTGCATTTTTACTGCTATTTTTGGTTGCTAGCACATTTCTGAAATGCACAGATATGAATGGATCCTCATTGTTCTTCTGTTACTGCACCAATTTCACTTCCAGGCCCATTCACATCTAGCATAGTGGAAGCAAATGTTTTGTGGCTCATTTTTCCTGGGACACGCATACGGAAGCCTGTTGATTTAAATGGGCTGTGCTTTATGTGGCTTATTGTACATGTTGGCGTTTTGCGGGTTGTGTTTTTTACTGTGCGTTTTGCAGCATTTGCCACTCATTTTCACATGGCAAAATGTGTGTTTGCTTCTGTGTGGATGAAAGATGGATGATGCAGGTTAGCTGGTCAACTCCTTCCTGTGTCACAACCTACAGTCTGTAAGCAAGTAAGACAGAAGCAATATATACGTGTGGAAACATGGACGGAGGACATATGGAAAGCTTTGATATTTTTGCCAATAAAAGAACATGAATGCTATATTGGTACATAGGGGAGTTGGAATTTATAAAAAAATAAAAGGTGAACTTATCCTTTAACCACTTCAGCTCTGGAGGACTTGGCTGCCAAATGACCGGGCCATTTTTTGCAATTCGGCACTACATCGCTTTAACTGACATTTCCGCGGACGTGTGACGTTGCACAAAATTTACGTCCTTTTTTCCCCACAAATAGAGCTTTCTTTTGGTGGTATTTAATCACCTCTGCGGTTTTTAGTTTTTGAAAAAAAAGCAATATTTTTTACTTTTTGCTATAATAAATATCCCCCAAAAATATATAAAAAAAAATGTTTTCTCAGTTTAGGCCAATATGTATTCTTCTACGGTTTGCGCAAAAGTTATTGGGCTAGATTCACATACCTTTAGGCGGGCGTAGCGTATCTCCTATACGGTACGCCGCCGTAACTTTGAGAGGCGAGTATGGTATTCACAAAGATTTTGCGGCCGAAGTTACGGCGGCGTAGCGTATTAGGGCCGGCGTAAGCCCGCCTAATTCAAATGTTGAAGCTGTGGGCGTGTTTTATGTAAATGAAGTGTGACCCCACGTAAATGACGCATGCGCCGTCCGTGAACGTATCCCAGTGCGCATGCTCCAAATCACGTCGCAAATAGTCAATGCTTTCGACGTGAAGTAACCTACGCCCAGCCCCATTCACGGACGACTTACGCAAACAACGTAAAACGTGAAAAATTTGACGCGGTTCCGACGTCCATACTTAACATTTGCTGCGCCATGTTTTTGGTGGTTTATCTTTACGCCTGAAAACGCCTTACGTAAACGGCGTATCTTTACTGCGACGGGCAAGCGTACGTTCGTGAATAGGCGTATCTTGCTGATTTACATATTCTAGGCGTAAATCAGCGTACACGCCCCTAGCGGCCAGCGTAAATAGGCAGTTAAGCTACCACGGTGTAGGAGACTTACGCCGGCCATATCTTAGCAACATTTAAGCGTATCTCAGTTTGAGCATACGCTTAAAGTTGCGACGACGCGGATTCAGACTTACGATGGCGTATCTACTGATACGCCCGTCGTAAGTCTTTCTGAATCTGCCCCATAGTGTCTACAAAATAGGGGATCATTTTATGGCATTTGTATTATATATTTTTTTACTTGTAATGGCGGCGATCAGCGATTTTTATCGTGACTACAATATTGCGGTGGACACATCGGACATTTTTGACACTATTTTAAAAATGCACTGATTACTGTGTAAATGACACTGGCAGGGAAGGGGTTAATTACTAGGGGGTGAGAAAGGGGTTAGTTAAACGGGGGTTAGGGAGTGATTCTAACTGTGTGGGGGCTGGGCTGCCAGTGACACGACAATGATCACTACTCCCGATGACAGGAAGCAGTAGATCAGTGTCCTGTCACAAGGCAGAACACAGGCATCTCCCCGTTCTGACGCTCTGTTAAACAATCGTGGGACGCCGGCATCGAGTTTGTGGGTCCCATGGGCATGGTCACAGAGCGTGCGTGCAAAAGTCGGTGGCGGCAGATTTAAAGCTGTACGTTGCTTTGCCTGCCTGTGCCATTCTGCCGACGTATATCTACATTATGCAGTCGGCAAGTGATTAAAATGTGAACAATGCTCAAAATGCACATGGGTGTTAAAATGTACTATTCGATTACTGAACCATGAAATATTTCACCCATGCCATTATGTGGATTGTGGGACTGTGGGCCTTATTTAGCTAATGCTGTGATTTTTACATTGGGTCAGGGCCTCCAGACACAGGACATACAATCATGTATATCATTCCAGCAATTACCACCATGGTTAGTCGTGACATTGGATTGAGACACAACTTTAATGTCTCATATCTTATTTTTCTAGCATTGGATAGGATCCATCAGAACCCAAGAGGGGGGATTTCAATAAAACTGTTCTCTAGCATGAGACACTCTGGGTACAACAATTACATGTGACACAATTTCCAGATTTTAATTAGGTCAATAGCTTAAGTTGCCATGGTTGAAGTTTTTTAGGTTTACAATCCATAAGTCATAAAGAAAACCAGCCTCTTCCCCCTTTTAAGGGAGTCTGAATGTACATGCTCTAAGTCATGACTTGTTTGGAGGATGCTATTACAACCACCAACAGGTATTTCTGGCCTAGGCCTTTTCAGTTGCCTACAGCCCTTTTGTTCTTTATTTTTGGTATTCATGATTATATATATATTTTTTTAGATAACTGATCATAAGACAGCACTATTTAAGGCAGCTCCCTTCTTCTCTTTTTATATAGGTCAATTTTGGATATCTGGTGGCAGTTGTGGCATCTACATTTGGGACTTTATGTTATGCCAAGTAGAGAAGGGCTTACTTTGGGGTAGGGACTGCTTATGCTAACAAACTAACACGTTTGCTTTTCCTTTTAGGGCTAGTTTACAATTGCTTCGGACACGATTTTGTTAAAGCTCTCTGAATGCCAGTCAAAGCTCCTGCCACTAAATAAAATGGTTTAGCTTGTAGTCCTGTTTACACATGCTTTTGCTTGGTGCTTCGATGAGGCTTCAGTTGGGCTTTGGTGGAGCTCCGATAGGACTTTATGGGGCTTCAGTGGGGCTTCAAGCGAGCTTTGCCATAGACTTCTATGGAGGCTTTGAAGATGCTTTGAAGTATCACTGAAGCTACATGGGGTATAATTTTTGAAGCAATACCAATGCAAAGCAAAGCAAAATCAGGTGTAAACAGGACTGTAAGCTCGTTTACACTTGGTTTAAAACATGGCTTCGGACACGCTTTGGTAAAGCCCTCTGAATGCCAGTCAAAGCCCCTGTCACTAAATAAAATGGTTAGCTTACAGTCCTGTATACACCTTGCTTCGGTGGGGCTTTAATGGAGCTTCAAAAGGATATCGGTGGGTCCTCTGTAAAGCTTCGTGGGTCTTCGATGAGGCTTCGGTGGGGCTTCAGTGCTGTCCAAGCGCGCTTTGCCATAGACTTCTATGGAGGCTTTGAAGACACTTTTAAGCACCACTGAAGCTACATGGGGCTTATGTTTTGAAGCAAAGCCGAAGCAAAGCAAAGCAAAATCAGGTGTAAACAGGAATGTAAGGTACCCATTTTAATTGGTGACAGGAGCTTTAACAAAGCCTATCCGAAGCCTTGTTGAAGCCTTGTTGAAGCTGAAAGTGTAAATGAGCCCTAATTTTATTTAGTGACGGGGCTTTGACTGGCGTTTAGAGAGCTTTAACAAAGCCTGTCCTAAGCCTTGTTTTGAAGCTAGTGTAAACTAGCCTATGTGTTGAAGCCGAAGCAAGTGTAAATGAGCCCTTAGTGTCTCACTTCATCTTTATATAACTTTTGCAGTATCATTAGTGAACTATACCAGTATTAATCTTTATGCATATGCCTCGTTGCTTTTCCCTCCAATGTTCCACCTGGTTGGTCTCAGTGCTCGCCCGACAGACATTTAGTGGCGATAGTTTCCAATATTCCAGCTTAACTATATTCTATGTATGTATATTCCTAAGGTAGACCCCCTACCTACCTTTATGTAGATGGGCGTATGAGATCTGCCTAAGGGCCCGTACACACGACCGAACTTATCCGCTGAAACTGGTCCGCAGACCAGTTTCAGCGGACATGTTTGGTCGTCTGTACGTCCGACCGGACAATTTTCCGGCGGATCGGACAGGTTTCCAGCGGACAAATGTTTCTTAGCATGCTAAGAAACATGTCCGCTGGAAGCCTGTCCGTTGGACATGTTCGGTCGTCTGTACAGACTCACCGGACATGTCAGCTCGGCCGAAAGCCCTCGCATGCGTCAAAGTGATTTGACGCATGCGTGGAAGCATTGACCTTCCAGGGCTGTCACCGCGTATCGTGTCCGCGCAAATTTCTGTCTGATGGTGTGTACAACCATCAGACAGAAATCTCTGAGCGGACATGTCCGCTGAAAACGGTCCGGCGGACCGTTTTCAGCGGACAGTCCGTCCGTGTGTACGAGGCCTAAGAGAAATGCATGGAGTGACCATACTATCTTAATCAAAATGGCTGTGATATTTTATTGTAAGTTGTAATATATTTTTTGTTGAATCCTAGATTATTCATCTCATCTGCACTCCTGAAGAAATCTATTTCTGGGAAACGTGTTGAGCCAAGGGCTGACCTCATTCCCAGTTTGATATATTACAATGTCTGGATATTCTTATGTTAACAATTATTTTATGGTTAACTTTCTATACACATTTACACATAAACACACAATGCCATGTTTTAGATCCAAATCTCATATAGAATTATAGATCACCATATATGTGTACCTCCAGCCCAAATGTTTTTCTGCGCTTTGATAGAGAAGGGAAGGGTTAGAATTGCTGTCCCATTTGGGAGATGACAGTTACAACTGTGAAGTAAATAAAGGATTCCCCCTACTTTCTGTCTGTCAGTGACAGTGACCAACCGTGGCCACCCTAACACACGTTAGATTGGAAACACCAAACAGGTACATGGGAGCTAATATGAACCAGGCAGGGTTAATTTTCTATTATATTTAAAACTAGAAAAAAGTTTGGTCAGGACAGCTATTTGGATTCAATTTGGAAGCCCTGGTTCACACTATAACCTCATTTCTGTGCAATTCACATGCGATTAGGTGTGATGCCATTTGAGCCTATTCAAGTAGAATGTGTTAAAATCGCACTGCATCGCACCAAAGAAGTGCAGGCACCTGTTTTGGAGCTGCACCAACACTGCATTGCATGGTTGTTTTGTACCATGCGATCCAGTGTGGGCAAACTGCACTGCATTTGCGATACTTTTGGAGTGTCTTTAACTTTGTATTGAAACACCCAGTGGATTGCAAACACAGTATGATTGCATTGTGGAGGGATCACTATGTCACTATGTCCCGCCATCCTTGGTGAGGGAATCAGGAAGTGCCCGATTCCCTACTGCGCATGTGTGAGCGGCACGGCCCATCCTCACTGGTCCCTGCTGTCTCCTGGGACCAGTGTGTTTCCCAGAAGACAACTGGGGGGGACGGGAGGGGGCGTGACTACTGTGGGAGTCTATTCCCGGAAGTGGGTGCAAATACCTGTATTATACAGGCATCTGCACCCCCCTCCCCCCTGAAAGGTGCCAAATGTGACACGGGAGGGGAGGAGAGTTCTGAAAAGCGGAGGTTCACTCTTTGTGTGGACCTCCGCTTTAATACTAAATCACATACAGTTTTACTTCTTCAGCTTTTAGCACAATCAGTAATGTTGCCAACAGTCTAAGTTTGGTTACATGAGAAATACTTCCTTGCCTAAAAGTAATGGCAAGCAGACCATACAGTACAGTCAGAGTGGCCCCATATCTTTCACACAGCTTTTGGCACAAGAACTACACATTGTGGTCTATGCAAAAACAAGACTAATTGTTTCACTTACCATACACAAAAAGCCAACCGCCACCACCTTTGAACTGAAATAAGTTTGAAGAGCACTTCTATAACAATTTTCCTGTAATATGCCATAGATGTGTGGTCTAATATGGGTTCCTTCTGCATAAAAATGAGTAATAATGATTTTATATACCTAAGGGTTCTGTCCAATAAAGGTGTTCATAGTCTTGGAAGAGTGGTGGGATATGCATTCACAACCTGCGTTCTATAACATGCACCTGATGGTCCATAAAAATTAACATTCTACTTAGCCAAGCTAAGCTGGAAGATGCTGCCATGACCATTATATTTCAGAGAACCAATATTGACCATGATAATTTTTCTGTCCTGTCAGGTTGTTCCCCAGACAGTGGTTAGCAAACAGTGTCAGGAACCTCCAACACGCATAAAGGCATCACGTCAAAAGATGGGCAGTAATGGGCACTGGGCAGAGACTCTACGTTTTCCAATTCTATTCTAGAAAACTCTTGATCTGGAGTTCTACTTTAATTACCTTTTTCTAAATATAAAGATCATTATTTGCAATAGTAAATGCTAAATCTTATACATTTTTTTTACCATCGAAAACTATTAGCATAATCAAAAAAAGTTGCAAACATTCTAAGTTTGGTAACACGACTCATAATTGCTTTCCTAAAAATAATGGCAAACAGACAGTACAGTACAGTCAGAGGGATCCTATATCTTCCACAGTTCTGGCACATAATGTAAGAATTACAGCTTGTGTTCTATGCAAAAGCAACCCAATTAACTCACTTACCATTCAAAAACAGCACAATGTTATTTTTACATTTACAGCAAACACTGTACAAAACTTTGTGAAAATGTTATATCTGGTAGCAAAAAGGGTTTCGGAAACGTCTTTTCATCAGGTAGTTTCCAGAAAGGAAACGGAACTCAATCCCCAGTAATAAACTCCTTCTTATATCATCATCTCATTCATTTCTAAACGCTCCTGCTCGCTGTAGGCATTGAATGACAAGTAGCAATTACATACTTGTAGTCCTAGAAAGTTTTAAATATTGCACCTGTCCAAGAAATGTGTCATTGAGAAATGTGTATGGGATGTATTAATAAATCTATAGTCTTCAAAGCTTAGTCCTATAGTATGCACAGTCCAGTACTGGTTACCAGTATTAACTATTTCGAACATACCACCTGTCTTTAGTGCTTCCAAAAGCATAATCATATGTTCACTGTATTAGACAGACATGTTCACATACAATGCTGCCATGCAACCCAGAAATAGTTTACTACTGCCAATTGATTTAACTTCTATTCAAATCTCCCCCAAAAATACTTACTTGATTTATAGGCAGAATAGGAGTTGTTTTTTCAGGCAGGGCTGCCAGCTGTTCTCTTTGAAAGTGAAGAAGTTTTATACCCCACAAATATCATGAGCTTCTCTTTTCCTAGGTTTTCCTCTGCTTGCTCTGCAAAGTTTTCTCTTCCTCTACTTCTTTTAACTATTATAGTTGGATAGCCATAGACTTCTAGTTATACATGTGACTCGTGTCCGCCATCTACTGGACTCACAGAATTATTCCGCCTCTTAAAATGATTTTGCAGACTGGATAATTTTTTGCTTTCCAGTATTTTATGAATCCCATGGCACTGTCAGCTATGATTTGCATCTTTTCATTTGTGAAGTCTAAAATTAGTTTGTAATTAAAACAACTGCTTCTCTTCTTTTGTATTAAAGAATGCCTTAAAACACAGAGTCACAGAGTACCTTTTTTCAGGAGACCGAAATTCCATCTTTCCTGAAAAAAAAAATAGGTAACCTCTATGTAGCCCAGCATTTGTCTGCTTCACATACAGCTGTATGGGACCCAGTAGGTCAATGGCTGCTTGTCTCTTGTAATGCCAAATAGAGCAGTTTCACAGTGCTGTGATATGGTTTGGCAACGCAGGTGCATCTGTGGCATATTTGTTTAAATCATGCCAAAAAAACGCGGGACATAATTGAAAGTCTTTGAGAAACCAATGGGTAACCCACACAAAAACCACGTGTACATCCACGCTGCAGCAAACCACAGTGCAGCAGCGTGAAATGGCATGGTCTATCTGTTTCGTGCAGTATGTGTTAATTTAGTCCAAGGCCCCTTTCACACTTGCGGACCATATGTCCGCTATTTCATCCATCTGTATGCGGATGAAAAAGGGACATACATTGGTCCCTATGAGATCGCGGATGTCAGCTGACGAAAGAAAACCCTATTTTTCCTTCCGTCTGCGAATCGGTAGAGTCTATGGCGAAGTTCAGCTAACCCGCAGGATAGGCATAGGGGCTGCGATGTGGGTAAACTGCAGCACATAAGTGTGAAAGCAGTCTTAGGCTCTTTTCACACAATCGACCCTACCCAATCAGACCCTCAATTCACCTCTAGAGAGTGACAGATGTAAACAGACCTTTGTCCGTTTACGCCTGCTTACCTCCAATCCGATCCACTAAAAACGAAAAAAAAAATAGAAGGGAATTCGTCCCCTTCCACCTGTGCAGATCAGATCGGAGCGACTATAGAGTAGCAGTGACTTATCATCCGCCTGCTCTGCTCATTGTGGCCCGCGACTAGTTACCAAGTTGCTTAAGTGGCCCTTGCTCTTCAAAAGGTTAGGCACCCCTGCAGTACATGCTCAGTTTTCAGTGAGTTTCTATGCTGAGCATTTCCTTCCTATCATATCTGAGCAGCCCATGTGACTATAGTCACACATGTGGGCATATATGTGGGGAAATCCACCCACACCATGGTATTGACAAAAAATAATAAAGATTGGATTTCAAATACAGTTGTGCTCATAAGTTTACATACCCTGGCAGAATTTATGATTTCTTGGACATTTTTCAGAGAATATGAATGATAACACAAAAACATTTCTATCTCTCATGGTTAGTGTTTGGCTGAAGCCATTTATTATCAATCAACTGTGTTTACTCTTTTTAATCTTTCATCCAGTGCTGCACTGACATTTCTGGATTCTGAGTCATGGGGAAAGCAAAATAATTGTCAAAGGATCTGCGGGAAAAGGTAGTTGAACTGTATAAAACAGGAAAGGGATATAAAAAGATATCCAAGAAATTAAGAATGCCAATCAGCAGTGTTCAAAAACTCCTGAAAAATATTTGAATCTGAGAACTCCGCCTAATCTCAAAACCAAAAACAAGCGCTCATGGAGTACTGCACCAGATCTAATATAATGCCACCATTGCTGGCTATAGCTGCTACCTTAAAACACAGTTTTTTTCTTCAACCCAGTCCAAATATCATATCAAAGGGTCAATATAAATAAACACATATATGAATATAAATATAAACCAGGTAGCGCTTCAGCATGTATATATCAAACAACATATACTTCCTCTGATTGAAAAAAATCCATAATGTGAGATCCCAGTTTTACAGAGGTATGATTGATGTAGAAAGATAAAAGTCCACTTAATCCCAGGAGAGAAAAAGAAGCAGAAATCTTGCTGCAAGCATATTTGTACTCAGAGTCTCAGGTAATCGTGCTAGGGAAAGGTCTGGGACGAAAACACGGAAAGTGACCTAAGGGTGTGCCGGGGTCACATGGTCGATATGCCTAAAAGGGGGCATACCCAAGTAGAAGTAAAAGAGAAGAAATGCAAGAAAAAAGGGAAGGGTAGGTGAGACACGTCAGAAACTGCCGACAGGAAGGAGGATAGCGGGCGGGTTTAAATACCTCCCGACTCCTCCTACAAATTCAGGCTTGACCTGCGGTCAGCCTTCCACTTGTACTCAGAGTCTCAGGTAATCGTGCTAGGGAAAGGTCTGGGACGAAAACACAGAAAGTGACCTGGGGTGTGCCGGGGTCACGTGGACGATATGCCTAAAAGGGGGCAAAAATAAGACGGTAGGATGAGCTCGTAAGAGATTGAAATGAAAGTAGCCGTATGTAACCTTGATCAGCCAATGCAAGGAAGCCCGTGACAACCCAATATGTGGATCCGCGATATGTCCAGAAGTGGAAACAAACCCACCAACAAAACTCCTCAACAACTTGAATGCAGATCCCCCGGCGAGAAGCAGCCGAAACTGCGTCTATACTGAAAACACGGCCGGTACAAGCATGAAGTACAACCCTAGCCTAGGCAGCAGGGAACGGCAATGTGCCATGTACTGTGCTAGCCAAGAAGGGAGCACTAGGGAAAGGAAAGTGGCCTATCCCTGGGTACATCCGCAGTAGCCACCAAGAGACGGTCTAAGACTGACCGAGCACCAGCTTGTAGGATCGCTTGAGCCGTGAGTGGCCAAACAAACAAACAATGAATGCAAGTAGATATTGAATGTGACAAAAGAACCCAGGATACCGAGATGGAAAAACCTGGAAGGTATCTCAGGAGTCACAAGCTTCCTAGGCTAAAATGAACATGACTAGTTGACCCAGCTTTATCTGTAGCAAGAAAAACCGGGACGGTGTGGCACAGGTGTATGAGCCTGGGCCCTCCTCGGAAAAGGCTGGCAACTAAAACAGGACAGAGCATCCCCTGCTGTGTTCTCTACCCCACTGATGACATGTTATGACAATGAAAGAGGAACTGAAAAGGGCAGCCTAACCAGACAACACGCAACAAAGAGTTAAGACCTAGAACTTGTTTAAGAACAATCCCTGAGGTAGACCGATTACCTGTGCCATAACCGGGCCTACCATATCCCTAGCCGTCAGGACGTTGAGCACAGAAAAAAAGTGATGCCAGTACCCGTAGATCGGCAAGACTCCATTTGGAAACTTCCACGAGGAAGAAATTGACCCAACAGTGGACCCCGACAGCCTACTACATGGGAGAGCATCCAGCCGAGTGCCAGTGTGTAGGTATCCAAAGGCTGCTTAAGGACCCAGATCCTTCCACCTAACCCTAACCCACTGCCAGAGAGAGACGACCGAATCGGGAGGCGTCGAGGAGGGCGAGTTACCATGTACAGAAACCCCTAACCGGAGAAGGACGGATGGCGGGAAAGTCTTCGATATCTGCTGCCCGTGACATGACGTCTGCAAACACGAACAACATCGTTATACACAAGAAATAACCAACGAGCCCCAACTTACCTTAGGAAAACGTAACCGCATGAGAAACGTAACCGCATGAGAAACGTAACCGCATGAGAAACATAATCGCATGAGAAGCGTAACACATGAGAACATACCTCGCACGAGAAACGTGATCGCATGAGAACATAAATCGCATGAGAAACTTAATCGCATGAGAACGTAACACATGAGAACATGACTATCCTGAGAAACGTAATCGCCTGAGAAACATAATCGCATGAGAAACATAACCACATGAGAAACGTAATCGCATGAGAACATACCCAGCCTGAGAAACGTAATCACAATAGAAGCGCAACACATGAGAACATACCTCTCACTAGAAACGTGATCGCATGAGAACATGAATCGCATGAGAACGTAACACATGAGAACATGACTAGCCTGAGAAACGTAATCACCTGAGAAACGTAACCGCATGAGAAACGTAACCGCATGAGAAACGTAATCGCAGGAGAAACGTAATCACATGAGAAACGTAACCGCATGAGAAACGTAACCGCATGAGAACAGAAACGTATAAGAAACACAACACATGTGAAACATAAAACATGAGAAAAATTAATTGAATAGCCTACCGTATCTGACTGAACCATACACTAACCGAACATTGATCATGACACACTCCAACCAGAATCCTGAGACAGGGGAGAGAGCATGCGCCCGGAGGAGTAAGTGGGTGGATGCCCCCCCCTCTCCCCTCAGCATGAGCCCATAAACAGACAGGGAGAAGTGGGTGGATGTATTGCCCCCCTTGTGCAGCAGCCCCTTACTTTCAGCCACCAGGTGTCTCACCTTTATTGTGGGATTTCTCTTTACGTTAATATTTATATTATTGGGGAGACTATATATATATATATATATATATATATATATATATATAAATATATATACACACACACATACACACACATATGCACATTCTGGTAACTTTATATTATATAAAATACAGTTAGTATTTTGATCCTACATAACATGCTTCCATATTCCTTTATAAATGTAAATCTTTTAAAAACATTTTTTCCAAACATGCACAGGTTATATCCCTCAATTAATTGATATGACTATTAATGTGGATACATGAATCATTTTGATATGTGTTTGATGAATATGTTTTACAGGTTAGTTTATATTTTTATAATCACAATTTGACGTCTTTCATAATGCTAATTAGCTCTTTAAAACACTTCTATTTATAAAATCACATTTCTCATATATTTATTTCTTCTTACAAAATGTCTTACAATAACATTTAGATATTTTAAAATATTTCTGACTTGTATAAATTCTAATTTCTTCCACTATGTGTTCGGATGGACTTTAGCCACTTCATTACTGGGCACTTAAACCCCCTTCGTGTCCAGACCAATTTTCAGCTTTCAGCGCTGACGCATTTTGAATGACAATTGCGCGGTCATACAACACGGTACCCAAATTATATTTTTATAATTTTTTCCCCACACATAGAGCTTTCTTTTGGTGGTATTTGATCATCTCTGCGATTTTTATTTTTTGCGCTATAAACAGAAAAAGACAGAAAATTTTGAAAAAAAACACAATATTTTTTACTTTTTGTTATAATAATATCCCATTTAGAAAAAAAAAAAATTCCCTCGGTTTAGGCCGATACGTATTCTTCTACATATTTTTGTTAAAAAAATCGCAATAAGCGTTTATTGATTGGTTTGCGCAAAAGTTATAGCGCCTACAAAATAGGGGATAGATTTAGGATTTATTTTTTATTTTTTATTTCTTACTAGTAATGGCGGCGATCTGCGAATTTTTTTGTCAGGCCTGCGATATTGCGATATTGCGGCGGACATATCAGACACTTTTGACACAATTTTGGGACCATTCACATTTATACAGCGATCTGTGCTATAGAAATGCACTAATTACTGTATAAATGTGACTGGCAGTGAAGGGGTTAACACTAGGGGGTGAGGAAGGGGTTAAATGTATTCCCTGGGTGTGTTCTAACTGTGTGGGGGGAGGGGGGTGACTGGGGGAGGTGACCGATGCTGTGTCCCTATGTACAAGGGACACAGATCGGTCTCCTCTCCTCTGACAGCACGTGGAGCTCTGTGTTTACACACAGAACTCCACGTCCCTGCTGTGTTTCCGCCGATCGCGTGTACCCGGCGGACATCGCGGCCGCCAGGCACACGCATCGGCTTCCCAGCGATGCGCCGGGACAGTGTTTACCCGCTGTGCGCCCCCCAGTGGCGCGCGCGGGTAATGTCAACAAGAGGACATCTAAAGACGTCCACTCGGCACTTCAGGTCCGCGCTGCAGACGTCTTTTGTCTATAGCGTGGATCTGTAGTGGTTAGGCAGCATCCAAGGATGTTTTAAAAATGACACAGCTTGTTTAAACAGTTCCTCACTTGAACACAATGTTTTTTCTTAAATAAGGCTTGTTTCCATGTGATAAATGCTTAGTTAGCTACCTGTGAAAAATATTCTCTATTGTAGGTTTTCTAACCAACAATTCTAGTAAACATTTTCTTGTTTGTCTATTAAAGCTGGGGCAACATTTTTTTGTTCTGTGATGAGAACCGTCATTGTTCCAAACTCTCTGCTTGAACACAGGAGTTGTAAAAATTTACAGATAGCTAATGGGTTTGTTTTCTTTTTTTCTGAAAGGCTTTCATTTACAATGCTTCACCTCAATTTTGAGGCCTACTGGACTTTTCATATTTCTGGCAGAATGTATTAAATTATTATTATTATTTGCGTCATAACCCACGACATTATGAATCACCAAGATCTTACCACCAAAGTCACCCAATCAAGCACTAACCAGGCACAACCCTGCTTAGTTTCCACGAAAAGACAAGATTGGCTACATTAAAGCGGAGTTCCACCCAAAAGTGGAACTTCCGCTTAATCCACTCCTTGCCCCCTTACATGCCACATTTGGCATGTCATTGTTATGGGGGGGAAGTGGGGGCTTCCTCCTTCCGCCCAGGGGCCTCTAAGGCGATACATCATATCGCCTTTTGGCGGCCCCTCCCTGTAGGCGATTGCCTGGGACACGTGACAGGTCCCCCAGGCGATCGCCTTTCCAATCAGATAGCGCAGCGCCGCTTTTGGCTTCACATCTGAGTAAAGCCAAAAGCTGTCACGGCCGGGTCCCCACAGTAACAATAATGACAACCAGCCGGAGAGGGGGGGAGAGGAGCGGAGCTCCGGCCGGCGTGTCGCTGGAACGTGGAGCAGGTGAGAGCATGTTTATTAAAAGCCTGCAGCTACACTTTTTGTAGCTGCTGACTTTTAATAAACATTAAAAATGCCTGGAACTCCCCTTTAAGGTTCCCCCCCCCCAATGTCTATTGTTATAAATAGACATTGCTATTTTTATTCTGTCCTAGTTTATTATTTGCTGTATATGTCTTTATATGAATTCTTGGATTTAAAGGATAAGTTCACCTTTAAAAAAATATATAATAAATGGACATCTTTTTGCGGCCAAGCAGTTACACACTAGCAGGAAGCATCAATGAACTACCACAGTGCTCAACAGTGCCATGATAGTTAATTGAGAACTACAAGCCGCCAGTTGCAAAGGTTGCCGGATCCTGTAGTTTTCAATTTACAGAATTCTGTGAATGAGTGACATGGCCGAGAGGTTCTGGCAGATTCTGGCACAGAGTGGGGGGGGTCCCCCACCGCCTGTGACATGGGGAGGTGTGGGGGCCAATGGATTTGTAATATGTTACACTCATATTCTGGGTGTAACGTGTAACATGTTACGAAAGGTGAACTTGTCCTTTAGGCACGTTGTTGATTTATCTTTTGGTATATTACCACCATATCATGGATTATGCAAAGCATTTTGATTATATATATTGCTGGTAACAATAGACATTGGGGGAAAGGCCAAGTTGTGTCTGGTTTTGGAAGCTAAGCAGGGTTGTGCCTGGTGAGTACATGGATTGGTAACATATAGGGTACACTCTTGGTGATTCATAAAATTATTTTTCATTACTTTTTTTTTATCATTTTAGTTTTGGGTTTGTGAGTGCTGCATATGTCATATACCTATTCCTTTATATGATGTACATTTCAACTATATTGGTGTTTTATACAGCCATACTATACTGTTTTATTTGGGTTCTGCATATGCAAAGCATTTTGATTACACATATTGCTGGTAACAATAGACATTGGGGGAAAGGCCAATGACCCCAATGCCCAATTGTGTCTAGTTTTGGAAGCTAAGCAGGGTTGTGCCTGGTTAGTATATGGATTGGAAACATAGAGGGTACGCTCTTGGTGATTCATAAAATTATTTTTCATTACTTTTTTTTATCATTTTAGTTTTGGGTTTGTGAGTGCTGCACATGTTATATACCTATTCCTTTATAAGATGTACATTTCAACTATATTGGTGTTTTATACAGCCATAGGAAAGCTTTGCCCTCTTGAAAACAAGTAGGTTCTTGGCAATAAGTTAAAATGATTTCATTGTAAAGTTTCTAACTGTTTTTATGTATCTTCTATCATTTTGTATAGCTTTGTTATGAGATAAGAAAGAAATCTATTCTTTGAATCGTAAAGCTGGGTACCAGCCTTATCTTCAGTCTTGCACAATTTTACAGGGTTTTATACTATACTAAAATTGCTTATTTTATGTCACTGCACACTGTCAGTTTCTCATATTGTGCATTCAAAGCTGCAACAAGTTAGATAAGACACATCTCTTTTCATGGCTGGAAGATATCAAGCATCTTCTATCCCTTTCCTCCACAGACTGACTGTCAATTATCCACCCTTTTGATTCATTGGATTTCAGGTTCTTTCAATCGTGGAGGCTCAGTATTACTTGAGGGCACTGCCTAGTACAGTCTGCATGCAAATGCATCCTGTACAGAAATCTCCACTCATCCAAACAGACAGACAAACCTTTCACTGCATTTTGATATTTGCATAACTCCTCCTAAAGGGATATTATCATATTGAGGGGGGGAGAGGAATAAGGGAAGGCAAACGATAAGCCGAATAAACTTCAGCTTTAAAAATGATTTTTCAGTAAAGTTTTGTTCTGAATATCTGGTAGTTAATATAAATCTGTGAAATTTGGAAATGAGTACAAGTCATAAACAGAACATTATTAATTTTTATTTTTACTGAGGCTATGTGTTTTCAAGACATTTTATGACATGCAAAAGAAGAAGAAAATATTTGATCCTATGTGTTATAATCCAGAAGTCACTTACAACTGCTCCCAATGCAAGTGTAAACGTATGGAAATGTGTTGTTAAATACAGCAGATAATAGGGCCAGTGACCCGGTGGTCTGCCTAACAATATGTATCCAGCTTATACTGCTGCCTAAAAATAAAGCATACCACACACTAAGTGACTGCCCACACTAAGCAATAATAATAGAATCTGCAATTTATTATACATCTGTGAAAGTGCTTTGAAGAAAAAAAAAAACTTAATGAGTACTAAAATAGAAAGTACACATTGTGTCCTAGGATTTTTTTGGTGAAGTATTTGTCCCATGCCAGAAAAAACACGCCCATCTGTCCCTCAATTGGTATTATGCAGTATATATCTATATCTATCTATATAACTATATATATATATATATATATATATATATATATATATATATATATATAGAGAAAGAGAGAGAGAGAGAGAGAGAGAGAGAAATACACATATACAGTTGTGCTCATAAGTTTACATACCCTAGCAGAATTTATGATTTCTTGGGCATTTTTCAGAGAATATGAATGATAACACAAAACCATTTCTTTCACTCATGGTTAGCGTTTGGCTGAAGCCATTTATTATCAGGACGCCCACTAACACACAGCTCCTTTCTCTATCTGTAAGGTAGAGAGCGTCCTGACTCTCCTGCTCGGCCCCTCAAGAGACTTTCTCCACACCATCCTCCGCTTTCTAGTGAAGAAAAGCTGCAAAGACAACAGAAGGGCCTATGCTTATACTGTGGGGCAGCGGGACATTATCTCCAAAAATGCCCTGTGCGGCCCACAAAGACCAGGTCCATCCCTTCTACATACCTTCTACAGATCTGCCCATGTCACCCTGTTCCTTTTATTTCAGTTCCCCGGAGGGGACATTCAAGTACCTGCCATAATTGATTCTGGAGCTTGCAGCTGCTTCATGGATAAAGACTTTGCCCTACTCCACCAAATTTCTTTGCTAGCAAAGACACACCAGCTAGCCATCCATCTGGCCGATGGATCCCACCTCAGGCCTGAGGCGGGATCACAGACATGAGACTCACCTTTGCTGGTTGTATCTGACAATGGTCATCGGGAATATCTAGGCCTGGACATTATTCCATCACCTCGATTCCCCATTATCTTGTGTATTCCCTGGCTGCAAGCCCACAATCCGCAGATAAACTGGGCAACAGGGAAAATTACTTTTTCATCTACCTACTGCCAGCAATCCTGCCATCATCCCACTTCTATGAGACCTGCATCCCTTCTGGACATTCATACTGTCTCTCCTGTGTCACAGCTCATACCTTCAGCATATCACTAATTCCTGGACATCTTCGATAAACAGAAGGCAGACATCCTAACACCGCACCATCTGTACGACTGCCCAATTTAACTTTTATCAGGAGCTGAAATACGGGCGCATCTTTCCTCTTTCCGAAGTGGAGCTTGAGGCGCTACGTCAGTACATTGATGACAACTTGAAGAAGAGTTTCATCCGGCCGTCCACGTCCCCTGCGGGCGCTGGAATCTTTTTAGAAGAAAAGAAAGACCATCCCCGGCATTCCTGTGTCGATTACCGGTAATTAAATAAAATTACAGTTAAGAACAGATATCCTTTACCCCTGGTCTATTTCAATGCTTCAAGACCTCTACCATCTTTACAAATCTTGACTTACGAGGTGCCTACAATCTGGTGCGGATCCGCGAGGGGGATGAGTGGAAAACAGCCTTTAGCACCAGATTAGCACCAGATTCGGACATTACGAGTACCTCGTTATGCCCTTTGGGTTATGTAATGCTCCAGCCACATTTCAGCATTTCATTAATAATATTTTAAGAAATTTCCTTGACCTGTTCCTGATCGTCTATCTAGACAATATCCTGATCTTCTTCCCCCCCCCCCCATCACAACACACCGTGAGCACATTAAAAAGGTTCTCGGCAGGCTAAGAGATCATGGACTGTACGCTAAGGTCAAGAAATGTGACCTTGACTGGCTCACTCCCACAGACAGGATAAGTACACAGAGGTTAATCGGATTTGCTAACTTCTACCGCAAGTTCATTAGAAATTTCTCTGCTATTATTCCTCCTGTCACTCAGCTGATGAAGCAGAATACCCATTTTTAGTGAACACCTGCAGCACAAACAGCATTCGATCAATTAAAGACCTCAAGGTAGATGCCTCAGAGAATGCCGTGGGTTCCATCCTGTCACAACGCCAGGGAACAAAGTCTCTGTTACACCCCATTGCTTTCTTTTCCAGGAAACTCAGCCCTGCAAAAAGAAATAATGATGTGGGAGATCGGGAATTACTGGCCATAAAGACAGCCCTAGAGGAATGGCGTTACCTGTTAGAAGGACCAGCTCACCCCATCTTGATCTATACTGATCATAAGAACCTCGAGTATCTCAGGACTGCCAAACAACTAAGACCCCGGCAAGCCCGGTGGGCACTATTCTTTTCCCGCTTCTCCTTCCACATAACCTATAGACCAGGTACCAAGAACATCAAACCTGATGCGTTATCCCGCGTGTACCCAGAGGAAGGAGAAGCAACCCATCAGACAGACACAATTCTACCAGCCCAAAGTTTCTTACTACTACAGACAGACCTGATTACCCATCTCAAGCAAGCTTCCACAAGGGACGTTCTGCCACCAGGTGTTTGCCTCCAGGAACAAGAGGGGTAATTTCGGCTCAACCAAAAGGTGTTTGTTCCTCCAAGTCTGTCCCCCAAGATCCTCAGCCTATGCCACGATCACCATTTGGCAGGATACTTTGGGGTAACCAAAACAACAGAGCTTGTGCAACGTTCTTTTTGGTGGCCAGGATTAAGAACCGTTGACAAGGACAATGTTGGTACCTGTGGAATCTGCATCCGAAACAAGAACAACAGAACCAAGTATTGGGGTCTATTAAGATCGTTGCCTATTCCCAAGAGGCCCTGGGAAATAATTAATATGGATTGTATTGATGAACTTCCCCCATCTGAGAGGTTCACTACCATCTTCGTGGTCATTGACAGAATCACAAAGATGGCTCACTTCATCCCCATGTTGGGAACCCCCTCAGCAACAGAAACCGCCCATACCTTCATCAAGGAAGTGGTTAGGCTTCAAGGGGTACCTAGCAGCATCACTTCCGATAGAGGGGTGCAATTCACATCCAGATTCTGGAAAGATGTTTGCAGGGTTCTTAAGATCAAGACCTGCTTCTTGTCAGCTTATCATCCTCAGACAAACTGAGCGAACAAATCAGACTTTAGAACAGTAACTTTGGTGCTTCTCATCCATTGCCCAAGATGACTGGGCATCACTGTTACCCATGGCAGAGTTTGCATACATTGACACAGTTCATTCAGCCACAGGACAAGCCCCGTTCTTTGCAAATTATGGATATATCCCAGCCTTTATACCTGACGTCTTGCCTGATTCCTCGGTTCCCGCAGTCCAGGAAAGAGTAAGTGTCCTTTAATCAAATTACCATGTAATACAAGATAACATTTCCAGGGCTCAACGGGATAACAAAAGATTCTTTGATAGAAAAAGGAGAGGAGACCTGAAACTGCAAGTAGGAGACAAGGTATGGTTGTCTACTGCCAACCTAAAATTGTCCTGTCTAAAAAGTTGGGTCCTAGATATATTGGTCCATTCCCAGTTATGAGACAAATCAATCCATCAGCCTACGAACTCGTACTTCAGGCAACTTACAAAATCCCTCCTGTCTTTCATGTGTCCTTACTAAAAGTCACAAGGCTAGATCCATTTCCTGGTCGTGAGTCAGGCCTACCTGCACCTACCTTAATCAGCGGCAACGGAGAAAATGAAGTTGAGACAAATGTAGATTGCAGGAAGCAAGGGAGCACCATCCAGTATCTAATTAGATGAAAAGGCTATGGACATGAAGACAATTCCTGGGAACCAGAATCCAATCTCAATGCCAAGAGGTTAATTCAGTCTTTCTTCCAGGCCCACCCTGATAAAATGCTATGAATGGGCATCCGAAGGTTACCCATTGGGGGGGCAATGAAAGAAAAGCCCAGGTAACAAGCATGCATTGGCACACAGGCATGGGCATACCAGGATGTGCACAAGAAAGGGCATGCACTGGCACATGCGTGAGGTCGGGCGCTAGTCGGCACTCGTGCGCGCATTGGCACCAGTGCACCTATTTAAACCAAGCATAGACATACACACTTTGCTGAGTGGTCTTTCAGCTTTCCTGTTACCAGACCTGTTCTTGTTCCTTGTGTTTGACCCGGCTTCATCTGTACCTGTCTTGGATCTCTGCCTGCTTACCTGTGACCTTGGCTTGCCTGCTGTTTCTGCAAAACGAAGTTCCTGCCTTCAGGACCTGCCCAGTGATCTCCAGCCATGAGGTCTCTGCCAAGGCCCAGCCAGAGCCATCGACTACATCAGCCCTTGTGTCACTCTGTGTCCTCCACTTCCTGTCATCTCTTCCAGGGGCGTTGGACAGAAGGTGCAAGAGAAGCCCCATCTACTGCTCGATCTCCACCAGGTACGTGACAGTACCACTGGGCTCACAACATCTCCAACATTGGTCTGGTAAAGCCTGGTTGATATTATTTAATATGGTCAGACAGCGATACAATCTACATATGATTATATAGTTTCTCTCTTGCAAATTGGAGGCTAAGGTTGATTTAAATGTAAGAAAAAAGACATGGAAACCGTGAGTGCACCTGGTTGGGCAGTCTTCCCACTTGGTTTGTTGTAAAATGTTTCTGCATTACTTGAACTGTGTGAATTTTTGCTGCCGCACCACACTGCACCCCAACGACACACTGCCCAGTGGATCATGAACACAGTTACCTGCCATTGGGGCCCACTATCTTCAGTTGGAGTGCTTACTCACAACTGGTATTTGTATTTCCCAGGGTTAGCAATGTAAAAGAGGAACAAATAGCTGAGTAAATTAAATACAAAACATAATTTTCTACATTAAAGCTGAAGATTCGCTGTTCATTTCACCCCTCATGCTAGCAGAGTTTGTTTATAAAAACTTTTAATTTCCCCCTGCAATTTCTCCTCCTCCCCTCCTCCTTCCCTCCTGACTGTCGTCAGCGAGGGAATCTCGCCCCTTCCATTGCATCTCTCAGAGGAGGAAAGGAGAGATCCAGCCAGTCATGTGATTGCGTTCCCAGCAGTGAAATTAGGTATTTGCAGCATTTATTTTTGTAAATCACACACAGAGGGGGAGACTACAAGGTGAGGCAGTGCTGATATTGCAAACAGGTTAGAGTGGCTTAACAACCACTTTAAAATGTAAATGCTTTAAAAGTGTTAGCTGGAGTTATTTATTTTTTAGTTTGTTAGTCACTTTAAAACTACAGGGTGAAAATGCTGTTGGACAACAACGCGGTTAGGGTATTTCATGGCAAAACAAACAGTGCTACCACCCCATTAAAATAAGTAAAAAGGAAAAGGACCAACAAGTAATACAACAGAGGAACTCAGAAAATTCTGTGTTAATTCTATTATTGATCTATTATTTTACTCTTCATATCTCAATAAGATTGTAAGACATGTGAGAACACTTAAAAAGGGTATTGTATTCCAAATCTTCACATCAGGCATTGAGAAATATTCATAGAATGATCCCAAGATTTCCTTCCTTATTCTGTGAAGTTCAGGCTCTTTCAAATATTTACATATCTATCCACTTTAAAACAAGAAGCAATATTTGTTTCAGTTCCCTCAAAACCAGGACCATAACTACAACTCCTGGCGTTCCCTAGCAAAATTTGGATGGGGCCCCCCAGCAACCTCTGTCTGTGAAACCTGACAATATCAATTCAGACAATAGTGTAATTGATCCTAATATAAAGTATACTGTAGATAAATCAGGCAGCAAAATAGTTTTATCATAATCAGTACACTACAAGGAATTTACATTTTAAGGCACATTCACCCTAATCGGCATGTGTGAAGGTACACATAACGTACACACACTGCAATGCTAGATACAGGATATTGCTTATACTTATTTTTTTTTAACTCTATTAATCCTGAAAACCTGGCAGTACAGCTGCATCCCACTGTGATGAATTGGATTGCATTGTAATGCATAGAAATACAACACCCTACTTTTTTCAGTGCACACCAAAAGAAAGCATTGGTGCAAGCTGAAAAGGGTCAATAAGGCAAACTTTCTTGTCTATATGTTGAGAATATATTGGGAAATGCTACCCAATACAACACAATTGGGCTAGTGTAGATAACCCTTAACCTTCTTTCTCCAGCTAGCTATTTAAAGTAGCTGTCCTGTACTTTTTCAATATCAATTGATCTTCCTTGGAATATAAGATCTTAGGACTTTGGTGTAAATTCTAAGCCCTACCACCCCCTTTCACTGCCCCAGCAAGTGCTGACAGCAAAAATTACTTTAATTCAACAGCATTACATACTTGTTAGAGCTCCTATACCAATTACTTAATCGAAATAAATCTGGGATGGTTTTGGATTCCCCATGTGTATAATAAATATGTATTAACTTTTCTATTCCTATAAATATGTATTTACTATATCTATGTCCTTTTACTATGTTTATTCCTATAATTAGCTAGTCTATCAAAACTCTAATAAAGTTAAAGGAGTTGTAAAGGTAAACAGTTTTCCCCCCTAAATAGCTTTCTTTACCTTAGTGCAGTTCTCCTTCACTTACCTCATCTTTCGATTTTGCTTTTAAATGTCCTTATTTCTTCCGAGAAATCCTCACTTCCTGTTCTTCTGTCTGTAACTCCACACAGTAATGCAAGGCTTTCTCCCTGGAGTGGAGTGTCATGCTCGCCCCCTCCCTTGAGGGGGCGAGCATGAGAGTCAGGACGCTCTCTTTACGTTGCAGATAGAGAAAGGAGCTGTGTTTTAGTGGGCGAAAGCCTTGCATTACTGTGTGGAGAAAACAGTTTTACCTTTACAAACACTTTACTCAAATTTGGGTGGTCATTTTCTTACAGATTTCATCCTATGGTCACATGACTGAAGTTGCTGGAGAGAGGATCAATCAATTGTCATTTCTCCTCCGCCTGGCTTGCAGTGAGGTTTGTAGCACCTGCTGCCGGAGGAAGGTTAGGCAGGTAAGCTCACCGGCATCCAAGCTCCCAGCTCCCAGGATCAGGATCAAGCTCCAGCTCTCCTTTTATGGATCCTCCACACACAGCCTCCAGCCTATGGTCCCTGGCCTCATCTGGCTTCACCTTCCCCTAGCCCCCCAGGCTTGCCATTTGTGTCCCTCACCCCCACCCCCCCTCATCATTCCACAAACCATACTACTGCATCTACCTGGGAAAGCCTCCTAGCACAGCAAAGAGTCTACCCTCCCCCGCTTACCCATTTCTTTGCCCCTCCAGCCCATCCAAGCAATCAATTCACTGGCCATTTTTTCACTCCGCAAGTCGCTCGGTCGCAGAACATAGGACAAGCAGGTTCACCAATCTGCAGCTCTAACAGGTAAGAACCCGCTCTCCACCGCCATAGTTCAGTTGATCCAGGGTTTTATACGATCGCCCCTCGGGGATCAGGAAGGAGTTTTTTCTCTGTCGCTGCTGATTGGCATTGCACGGCTAGGTTTTTTTTCGCCTTCCTCTGGATCAACATGGGGGTTAGTTGGGGGTCCACCCATCGCTGCTCATTGGGCCACCACTAAATCCTCACCGTCTTTGATTACTTTTGCGATCGAACACTTTACCACGATAACCATCCTCGGCGATTCTGCGATTATGGTTAAGTTGCAATACTCTGCAAAAACCATTTGGGGTCTAAGGACATCCGCCCCAACATTACCAGTCGTCATCAAACAAGTGCTAAGGAAAGAGCAACTGTTAAGAATGGATCAACGATCGACAGTCAAAGATTGCACTCTACACAGCTAAAACATATATCATGCGCCTTGATCAACACAAAATCGGCAGTAAAGCACTGACAGGAAATCCACGATTTCATCCTTCAACACAACAGTGACTGCCTCTTTATCACAGAAAGCTGGCTAACAGCCGACTGTAACACCATTCTTGGAGAATTGGTGCCAGAGAATTATCACATTCTCACAGAAAACAGAGTGGGGCAAAGAGGTGGACGCCTGGCGGTGAGCTACAAGACTCACCTCTCGATCACTAAACCAGACCTTCTGACCTCACTTCCATTCATGGAAACCCTCACTCTGCAATTCCAAACAAATCCCCAGGACACCATTCACATACTACTCTGCTATAGACCACCAGGACCAAAAACAACACACTGGACAAGATCCAAGAAGAAGCTCCATTCGGAACTCTTCAAAACTACATTGCACAACAACAACAAAAAACAATTGATCAACATCAAACAGCGACAGAAACACTCAACTCCATCAATAAGGCTCTACTACAGACAGCAGACATAGTAGCGCCGAAACGCAGAACGCGCATCCGGAAAAACAACTCCAGCTGGTTTAACGACCAGCTGTCGTTGTTGAAGCAGGAGTGCAGAAGAGCGGAAGCAGCCTGGAGAAGAAGCTCTACAGAGGAAAACCACATTATTTACAAGGTAATAACTAAGAAATATCACAAAGAGATCTTTAAGGCCAAAAAAGATAATTTTTCTAATATCATCGCAAATTCCCTGAACCGCCCCCGCAAACTCTTTCATTTATTTGCTCAGTCCATGAACCCAACCTGCCTAGAGGCTCCTAATTTTGAATCTCATGAATTTTGCAACGAATTATCGGATTACTTCATTAACAAAATTGAAAAAATCTGTGAAATTATTCAGCAAAATAGATCCCCCATCGACTCCCCTTTAAACCAAGAAGCTAATATCCACACAAATATGCCGCAATCAACTAAATTCACTCTTAACCCTATCTCCATCGACACCACTAAAAAAAACATTAGTACTCTGCGAGACAGCACAGCGCCTAATGATATTAACCCCACCAAACTGCTGAAAGAATGTGCCGATATTGTGGCACTGGTGATCACGTACCTCATAAACCAGTCATTCAAGGAAGGCATGGTGCCAACCTTGCTGAAACAAGGCATAATTAAACCAATTCTAAAAAAAAGCACCCTTGACCCCAAAGACCCAAACAATCGTCGACCCATAACAGGCCTAAATGTCTTCTCCAAGGTTATGGACAAATAAGTTATACAACAGCTACAACAGCATTTAGACACCCACAAATTACTCGATCCCTTCCAATCGGGTTTCCGTCCTGGTCACGGAACTGAAACAGCACTTCTCAAAATATGGGATGACGCTCTCGAAGCAGCAGACGAAGGAGAATCTTGTCTTCTGATACTGTTGGACCTAAGCGCAGAATTTGATACTGTAGGCCACAAATTATTGCTGACTCACCTAGCTGAAGTAGCTAGAGTCGCTGTCTCGGATTTAACATGGTTCTCCTCCTTCTTGGAAAACCGATCTCAAATAGTGAAACTGGGTCCTTTCACTTCTGAAAACGCACGGTGTCATGCGGAGTCCCTCAGGGATCCCCCTTGTCGCCCGTACTATTCAATATCTATCTCCGCCCTCTTTTTAAAATCATCAGTAACCAGAAGTTACTCTACCACTTCTACGCGGATGACACGCAACTTAATTTTCGCATCTGCAACAATAAGGATCATTATCTCGGACTAGAGAAATGCCTTACTTTGACAGAAAATTGGATGACGGAGAGTTACCTTAAACTCAACGGCTCTAAAACAGAACTTGTCCTGTTTCACACCAACCGAAAGAGAATTCCCGCACCAATATGGACACCGCCGCCCATTCTGGGACAAACCATCACCCCTAGCACCAAAGTCAAAAGTCTTGGAGTCTATTTTTACACCCACATGACAATGGATGCATAAATAGGGTCAGTAGTCAGCGGATCCCACCATCTGCTGCGCCTGCTACGTAGACTCATTCCCTTTATCCCGAAAGAAGACATAGCAGTCGTGGTGGGAACAATTATCAATTCCAGACTTGACTTGGACTCCCCAAATACCAAATCACTCGTCTGCAAGTCGTTCAAAATACGGCCGCTCGACTCGTGACTGGGAAAAAAACATGGGAATCAATCTCACCTTCAATGAGATCCCTTCATTGGTTGCCAGTAAAAGACTGAATCACTTTTAAGGCACTCTGTCTGACACATAAGTGTGTTCAAGGAAATGCCCCCCAATATCTATGCGAAAAATTAAAATGTCACAACCCCACTCGCGTTCTGCGATCCACCAACCAAAATCTACTCCAGATACCCAAAGCCAGATACAAGTCCAAAGGAGAACGAAGATTTGTAATCCAAGGACCTAGACTATGGAACACTCTACCAACCAGCATCCAGTTGGAGGTGAATCACCTGGCCTTCAGAAAAAAAACTCAAAACCCATCTTTTCTGAGGGCAAAAGTACAGTAGGGAAAGGATACTAAGCGCCCAGAGGCGATTCAGTTTGCATGTGTTGCGCTATATAAGTTTCTCACTAAGTTTCTCACTTTAATGGGGATGGTATGACAACAATGCTAGATATAAAATAAACACACTGCTTAAATAAGCAATTGTCTCATTTATTTAAAAAGGGAAGTAGAAATGCTAACATAAACAACTTAAAAGAATATTACAGAGCATATAAAACAAAAGAACATAAATTAGATTTTCTGTAAGGTCATCCTCTGTATTCGGTATCTTTCAGCTGGGCTCAGTGGACAAGTTTCTATAGCTAGCCAGTACTTTTAAAGCTCACTCAGACACCATTCACATAAACACCCACTGCCAGCCTATCTAGCATTCTGACAAATGAAAATCGATCAGAGGCCGTTTTCTTTTCTTGCCGTCCTCCAGGAAGCATACTGTAATCTCCACTAGGGGCAGTAAATAGTCCACAAATCACGGATTCTGACCCGGGTCACCTTTCAGTAACAGCTGGCTTTTGATGTTCTGTAACTCAGGAAATAAGTAACAGCAGCTGATCTTTGAAGCTTTGTTTGCAGTCATGGTAATAAGGCGCTTCAATCTTCATTACACCAGGTGATTTGAAGTCAAGCTCTACTCCCCCGCCGGGGGTATGTGTAATTCCTTTCTTCCAGATGAAGTTTCTGATACTCATTTTTCCGTTGCATAGCCCTACTGGGTAAACCTGCTGTACTGGCATTCCAAGATGATAAATTCCAACTTTGGCCAAATGGCTGTATCAACCAGGCAGTAAAACTCCAGAAATATGATATTAAACCACGTTGCCTTCCAACCCATAAACTTAATACACACTTCTTGAAACTGTGGCTTTTTTCAGAACTACAGTAAAACCTCAGATTGCGAGCATAATTTGTTCCAGCTTGTAATCCAAAGCACTTGTATATCAAAGCAAATTTCCCCATAAGAAATAATGGAAGCTCAAATTATTTGTTCTGCTACCATTTATTCATAAGTCCTTCAGTTTATAGTCCATATAAAAAGATTATAGCAATGTGATAGGTAATGTAACCATAAAATGTACATCCACAAATGGCAGCCTCCACAATAGAATTAGAAGTAAAATCCAACAGGAGCTACAGAGTATAAAAGAGAAGAAAGGCACCTCTAAGTGTAGCAATATGTTGCTAAATGTTGTACCTTTATTAAATGTAACCATACGGCTACACTTAGAGGCACCTCTCTTCTTCTCTTTTATACTCTGTTGTGACATGACACTACTTATATATCAAGTCAGAATTTATAAAAAATAAATGTTCTTGTCTTGTAAAACGCTCTCAAACCAAGTTACCCTCAAACCAAGGTTTTACTGTAAAAGCCTCAAATATCTTAACCTCCCTGGCGGTATGATTCTGTCTGGAATTACGTACCAAAAGCGGTACAATTATTTTGCAAGGAAATTTGGCGTTTTATACTGTAGGCCTGTAATTTTTAGAAATAACTCACTTAAATCTGACCAAGCAAGAGTCTTGTAGGCATCCCGGGTATGATTTTTTTTTTAAAACAAAATTATAAATTATAATATAATAAATAATTATAAATAATTATAACAAATAATAATATAATTATAATAAAAATTATTCAATAATGTAATCAACTCAAAATCACTGACATGTGCTCAGTTGCAGAATTGTCGCTGTCATTATTATTTTTTTTTTATGACGAATTTCCCCACAAATCGCTATCGCACATTTCTGCAAGTGATTATAATTTATTATCGCTGTTTTCTAGCTGATCTAAAACCATTTTTTACATAAAGGGACACTTTTGGACAATCTACAGTTTTTAGGCAGAAATGACATTTTTTATTTTTATAAAAGTACATGTAGGGCACTGGGCAGACCACTAGGGACAAGGGGTGTGTGTATTTTTTACATACAGTACTGTAATCTATAAGATTACAGTATACTGTATGTAAAGTGTTTGTTTACTTTTTTGAATTTGGCGCCGTTCTCCGCTCCCGTGCGTCGTAACATCGCAGGGAACGGAGATCGGCGGCACACGGGAGACTGTGAATCGAGCGAGGAGGTCCAGCTCGCTCACACAGCGGGGTGGCATCGCTGGATCCAGGGACAAGGTGAGTAACTTGCCTGTGGATCCAGCGAAAGGTAAGCCGCGCCGCTGCACGTCCACCCCGAGCGTGACTCGGGGATACCGATCTTTGAAAACCAACCCCGAGTCACGCTCGGGTTTACCGCCAGGGTGGTTAACACATTTTAGCTGAGAATGTGCTTTTTCAGCCTCAGGAATCCTATGTTAGGCATTCAAGTGTAGTGCTCACCTGTGAATTGACCCAGGCCCCCCTTGCGAGCATAAAAGCCATCAGACCAGACACAGTTCCAAGAACGCCAAAAAATGTAGGCTCAGTCTAGGGGATGTTTTTTTTTTATTTATTGAAGAAAATTTGAACAGGAGAGGGGTAGGAATACAGGTGCATGATAGTTCAAAACATCAGGAAAAATTTGTAGGAGGACAAACTTTAGAAAAAATCCTCTTCTAACAGCCTTTGCTGGGATTAGGAAGGATCATATAATCAATATAAAAATGGTGGCAAAGATGACCAAGAGCTCTGAAGGACAAAAATCTAATCACAGGTAATGGTGACACAAAGGAGATCTGTGACTATCAACAATATAATTTCAAAGCGTGATCCTGTGCATTTGACACCAACTTTTCTGAAACGTAAACATCAGAAACCTTCCTAATGGGGCCCCCTTCCCATCTTGGACACTGTGGGCTGCTACTGCTATATTTATGCCACTGAATGCCACCCAAATCATGTGCTTTTCTTTTTTAAAAGACACCTAATCATGCAAACCCATCCACACAATAATCCTATCGCATATTGCTCTTTATTTAGTAACTTTTAAAACTGAAAAATCTGATGAAGAATTTCAACTTGTGTGATATACAGGGCTGGCTTTTATAAATTTTTGCAGATTATTATAAAATCCTCTTTTCATTTCAAGCAAGCACTGTATTTCAAAAGAATCAAGCATTAGTGCACATAGTCAATTGCAATTTCCTTCTGACTTGTTTGTGAAGCATCTGAAGTGTTCAGGATGTATAGCTAAAAGTCACAGGGACCCACAGAAATATCTGATGGGGTTTCCATAACATCACTAGCGCATTCAGGAGAGGAGCGTTTCAGCAGAAAAAAATGGCCAATGAAATGAATGAACACCCAAATACCTGATGCACTTGAAAGCACTTAAACGCGCCTAGGTGTATTTGCAAAACACGGCTTTAGGAGTATTTTTAACGCTGCTTATCTGCTGCCAGAAGAAAAGGCATTCAGAAGAGCTAGTCAAATTCCCAGTGTGCATGAGGCCTTATGTCAAACAGATTCTCAGCCTTATTGGAAATCGTTGGCCAATCCACTCTAATCCTATGATAATGCAAAGATATCAACAGCTATTAATCGCGTCTAATGCTTGGAGATACTGTATATTTACAAGAACCAAGGACTTGTGTTTGCATGCTCTGGTCATGTACATCTGGTGCTGCATAATTTAAAACGTTGTATAATAAATGTTGTCTACATAATTTATATACAGTAAAACCTTGGTTTACGAGCATAATTTGTTCCAGAAACATGCTTGTAATCCAAAGCACTTGTATATCAAAGCATTTTTTTTACAGGGTATAAAAAAGAAGAGAGGCACCTCTAAGTGTAGCAATAAGTTGCTAAATGTTGTACCTTCATTAAATGTAACAATATTGCTACACTTAGAGGCTCCTCTCTTCTTTTTTATACTCAGTTGTGACATGACGTTACTTCTATATCAAGACATCGCTTGTATATCAAGGCAAAATGTATTAAAACATTTTGCTTGTCTTGCAAAACGCTCTTAAACCAAGTTACTCTCAAACTAAGGTTTTACTGTAAAAGGTTTTTAATAATCAGAATAACAACAATACTACCGTATTTTCCAGCGTATAAGACGACTTTTTAACCCCTGAAATTCTTCTTCAAAGTCGGGGGTCGTCTTATACGCCGGTAACCAAATATGCTTACCTTATCCGTGACATGCAGACCGCGGCCGTCCTTTTTTGAAAAACTGCGCCTCTTCTTTCTGCTGTTCCGTGATAGGCGGAACACTCAGCTTCCCAGGAGACACTGTGTTTAGTGTTCCGCCTATTACGGATGCCCTCTCGTCCGAGACTGAGGACGAGAGGGCATCCGTGATAGGCGGAACATTGAACACAGTGTCTCCTGGGAAGCTGAGTGTTCCGCCTATCACGGAACAGCAGAAAGAGGAGGCGTGGCTTTTGAAAAATGGACGGCCGCGGTCTGCATGTCACGGATAAGGTAAGCAGTGACACAGTGAGGCATGTAGTGGGGCACAGTGATGCATGCAATTGGGCACAGGGAGGCATGTAGTGGCGCACAGTGAGGCATGTAATTGGGCACAGTGATGCATGTAATTGGGCACAGTGATGCATGCAATTGGGTGTAAGGGTGCACAGTCTGGCATGTAATGGTGGCACAGTCTGGCATGTAATGGCACAGTGAGGTGAGCCGAGGCATGACTAGTAGGAAGGGGGTCGTCTTATATGGTGAGTATATCCCAAAACCAACATTTTAGCTGGAAAATTAGGGGGTCGTCTTATACGCCCAGTCATCTTATATGGTATTTGTATATCGTAGACAACAATCAGAGTTTTAATACACTGAATAGATAATAAGGACAAGTGTAAGAGGTCAGATATTTATAAGTTATGTAGAACCCAGAGGAACTGATTACAAACTAATAAAGAATTCATCTTTATCCATCTGTTTTTTCCAGGTCTAAACAGATGTTTTATTTCACTCTAAAGAGAAATTCATTTTCATCAGAATTCCTATGTAGCAATATTCTGATGCTGAAATCTTCAAAACTTTTTTGCTGATCCCCTGCCAAAGGATCCTGTGGGACTACAACAGCAATAAGCCAATCTAATCCTCCACCTCTTCTGACACCAGTTTCATCTTCTGCATTAGGAGAGACTGACTAACCAGGCACCAAACCAATGTGGTATTTCCCTTCTTGCAGTGAAAAAGAATTAGGAGTCCCCAAACTGTTTAAACAAAGGCCCAGTTCACCATTTTTAGGCCTGACTGTGGTCAGTAGTAAAATGCACTTGGGTTGATGGCTTTGTGCATAGGTAGTTATTAGGGGTAATAAATGTCTCTACATAAGTGGTTAATGGGAGTACAAAATACCATTGTATCAGTGTTCACTGGAAAATAAAAAATGCTTCTTCATCAGGTAGTAGTGGGAATAAAAATGCCCTGACATAAGTAGGAGTTAAAAATATTAACCTTTATGTTTGTTATAAGCTATCGCGTGCTACAACCTTCGCCTAACCCTAAGCAGCTGACAATTAAAGTTAAAAACAAATCACCCAAAAAAAATCTATTCAAATAATCTTCACATTTCATAAATACACAGGAGTAAGAAATATGTCTCTGCATCAGTGGTCATTTAAAATTAAAAATGTCTGTGTATCAGTGGTCAAAACAAAACAAAGAAAAGGTAAAAACAAATAAGAAACATGATAACATTCATATTGTGTTCATACTACATACAATAAAAAGGTTTATGCTGAAATCCTAGTAGACAATATACAGTAGGAGATTTAGAGTCACAATGTACACTTTCATTTTATGACATCAGCATTGTAATACCAATACAAACAATAATTAATTTTGACAATCCAATATAATCTTACTTGAAAAAACACTTTTCATGATGTGAGTTGTGCCTGTCTGCGGGCCACCTCTTTCCACAACTTCCTGAATTTCCTGCATGCTTTGCAGCTTCTCCTCTGCTGTTTATTTTTAATTTCTAAGGACTATATATCCCATGGTACCCTGTTACAAGCAGTAATTTCTGTGCTGACTCTGCCTCCTGAAACTCCTCCTCTCAGCACTTATGTAGTTTAGAAGACAGGCTCTGTGATATGTGTAACACAGCAGTGCTTACTCACAGGGCATAGTCAATATGTGTCCCATAATTTAAAGCGGATCTTCACTGCATCAGAGCGCCACAAAACAAAAACACTATTTAACCACTTTAATACCACACTTTCTCCCCTTCCTGCTGAAGCCAATTTTTAGCACTTTGAATGACAATTGTGAGGTCATGTTACACTGTACCCAAACAATTTATTTTGTTATCATTTTGTTCCCACAAACAGAGCTTTGTGGGAACAAAATGATGGTATTTTTTGGTTTTTATTTTTTGCACAACAAATAAAAACAGACCGAAAATTTTGAAAAAAAAATAGTTTATCTTTGTTTCTGTTATAAAATTTTGTAAATAAGTAAATTTTCTCCTTCACTGATGGGCACTGATGGGCACTGATAGGCACTGATGAGGTGGCACTGATAGGCGGCACTGGTATGCAGCACTGATGGGCATTGATAGGCAGCACTGATGGGCACTCATATGTGGCACTGATGGGTGGCATGGATGAGCAGTGATGGGCACTGGTAGGTGGCACAGATGGGTGGCACTGCTGGACATCACTGATGAGGAGACATCTGGCAGGCATTCATAATGGACACTGACTGACACCATTTGTGGGCACTGATTGCCCTCCCTGGTGGCCATGGGAGCATGCCTGCTCATTAATGTGTGGTGGGTGCCCTGGTGGTCCTGGAGGCATCCCTTGTGGTCCAGTGTGGGCATCCGCAGGGGGGCTGCGCTGATAAACAATCAGCACAGACCCCCCCTGTGAGGAGAGCCGCTGATCAGCTCTCCTCTACTCGCATCTGTCAGAAGCTAGCGAGGAAAAGCCGATAAACGGCTCTTCCTGTTTACACTGTAATCAGCTGTAAGACTTTTACCGAGATCGAATTAGCGCACCACCAATCATGGCTTTTCCTGCTGGACGTCATTTGACACCCAGTCAGGATAAAGAAACCGATAGCAAAATGATGGCTGGGCGGGAAGTGGTTAAATTATTTTTAATATTTACAGCAAACTCCCCCATCCATCCATGTCTCACCTCCCTAGAATTTCTAGCTGTGGCCATCTTGAGTAAGAGCAAATGGTTCACGTAGTATTTACTTCCTGGAATCCATATGCCTTTAGCTCATGCATGCATGCAGGAGAGTGTGCTTAGCTGAGAAAACCTCTCCTCCCCTCCTGAAGACTCCTGGGATGTATGACATCATTTGCCTAGGCAAGAAACCACAAAGTAACTGAAGAAATGTAAAAAAAAAGTTTAACACAAGCAATTATAATATACTTTCCTATCTATTTACTAACAGTAGCAGCATGAGGAAAAAAAATAACCGATGTTGATTGGGAGAGTTAAGAACTTTAAGAAAGTTAATGTGTTGGAATCTTTACAAAGGAAGTTTACAAACTTCAAGATCATTCAGATAAAAAGGAGTAGCAAATAATTGAAATACAATGTGGAAATTAAATGAATACATGATGGGGAGCTGCGGTGGCTCAACGCGATTGGCACTGCGCTGACAAGCCATTCACCTCTGCAGCTAGGGGTTTGGATCCCGGTCTCAGCTACATGTGAATTGAGTTTGGTGGTCTCAGCCCGGCTCCCGATGGGTGTGCTATGCGAGGTAAGCCTGCGCTTAGTACGCCCACCCCCCTCCCACAAAAACCACCACACTTACACGCACTCGAAATTGGGTTAACATGCACGCACTTTGACCACGCGGTCTCTAAAAAGAGAGGCGAAGGACTAACGGGGCTGGTTGAGCGGGCTAGATCCTCTCACTCCCTTATAGGGAGTCCCTCTGCCCCGTTGGGCTTCAAAGCGGAGCAGGTAGGACGGGCTGTGTGGGAGGACCCCCTCACACACCCACCATTGCCACCCGGGGCATGGAGAAAGGTGGCAGATTGCCTCTGGGGGAGGCCTGCCTACTCCCAACTCCTGCAGTCCGGCTCCTCTCTCGAGTACACGCACAAAATACACTTTAAAAGAAAAAAAAATGAATACATGATTTTACATTTTGACCACAGATATAATTTAAGGTAACCAGTAGGGTTGTCCCGGGACCGATTCCGAGCATTTGCGCGAGAACTTGTACTCGTACAAATGCTCCCGATGCCTGATCCGATACCTGGGATGGAAGAGAGAGGCAGCGGTTAATACCTGTGTCATGCTCAGATAGCGGCCATCCAGTGTACAAAAGCTGCACCTCCTCCTCGCCCTCGTTTGTGATAGGGGAACCCTCATAGGTAGATTCACGTAGGGGCGCCTAAAATTAGGACGGCCTAGCCTACTCTTTTTAGGCTACACTGCCGTAAATTATTTAGGTTAGTAGTGATTCTCAAACCACTTACCTTCAAATTTTCGGCGGCGTAGCCTAAAACGAGCGGGCGTAAGGGCGCCTAATTCAAATGACTGGGAGGGGGGCATGTAGTATGGAAATGAGGCTTGACCTCACATTTTTTGACGTTTTTTTACACTGCGCATGCGCCGGGCGACTACATTTCTCAGTGCGCATTGCGGCTAAGTAGGCCATACGGGCCTATTGATTTAGACGCGGACGTAAACGACGTAACTCCTGATTCGCGGACGACTTACGCAAACGACGTTAACATTTTGAAATTTGCGACGGGAACGGCGGCCATACTTAACATTGGCTAGGCCACTAGAGCATAGCTCTAACTTTAGGCGGCCTATCCCTTACGGAAACTACGTAATTCGACCGCGTAGGCCTGGCGTACGTTTGCGTTCGGTCGTCAATCGGCGTATCCCCTCATTTAAATAATCTACGCCGGCCGCAATGGAAGCGCCATCTAGCGGCCAAAAGAAACATTGCAATCTAAGATAGAACGGCGCAAGCCGTCCTATCTTAGATATGTTTAAGTGTATCTCTGTTAGAGAATACACTTAAACATAGGTCGGTTTAGATTCAGAGTTAGGTCGGCTTATCTGTAGATAAGCCGGCCTAACTCTTTGTGAATCTACCTATCAGTGTTCAGTGTTCCGCCTATCACGGACATCCTCTCATAGGTGGAACACTGAACACTAACTCACTGCTTGGAAACTGAGTGTTCTCCTATCACAAACGAGGACGAGGAGGAGGCGCGGCTTTTGTAAACTGGATGGCCGCTGTATGACTGAATGACACAGGCATGATCAGAGGTATGCAGATGACACTATTTACTGTCCTGAGTCTTAATATGTTCAGTGCATTGGGAGTCCTGGAGCCGTAGTCTGTGACTGACATAGCAGAAGGAGAATACTAAGTTGTCAATGCCTAACGGCTCTGTGATTCTCAATATGCTGCATAGGTTTACAGACAGGACTCGCTCATTGTAGCTGGATGAAATAAGTACCGTTAGGATGCATAGTTACATAGTGCCAGCGGTCTGCAGAGGGGGTTTTACAATAGTGCTCCTCTCATGTAATTTATTTAAGTGCCAGATATCAGTACCAGCCACCTGTCATTGCCATCCGTCAGTGCTATCCATCAGTGCCATTTGTCAGTGCCAGCCATCAATCAGTGCTGATCTGTCAGTGCCATCTGTCGGTGTCCAGCCATCAGTGCCCAGCCATCTGTGCCATCTGTCAGTGCCAGCCATCAATGCGTCTCTGTCACGTGACATTAAAAATAGTATCGGTAATGGGTATCGGCGAGTACTTGAAAAAAAGTATCGGTACTTGTACTCGGTCTTAAAAAGTGGTATCGGGACAACCCTAGTAACCAGCTTTGAGAAACAAATGATTTGCCTAGACAGAAAAATAACTTTCATCGTCTGTTACAGATTATCTCAAACTTGCTCATCCTTAACCACTTGCTTACTGGGCACATATACCCCCTCCCTGCCCAGGCGAAATGTCAGCTTTTGGCACTGTCACGCTTTGAATGACAATTGCGCGGTTGTGCGACGTGGCTCCCAAACAAAATTTACGTCATTTTTTTCCCACAAATAGAGCTTTCTTTTGGTGGTATTTGATCACCTGTGCGGTTTTTATTTTTTGCGCTACAAACAAAAATAGAGCAACAATTTTGAAAAAAATACACAATATTTTTTAGTTTTTGCAATAATAAATATCCTGTTTAAAAAAAAAAACTATTTTTTTTTCAGTTTAGTCCGATACGTATTCTTCTACATATTTTTGGTAGGTAAGCGTATAGTGATTGATTTGCGCCTACAAAATAGGGGATAGAATTATTACTTTTTATTTAATTTTTACTAGTAATACGGCGATCCGTGATTTTTGTCAGGACTGCGATATTACAGCGGACACATCAGACACTTTTGACACATTTTTGGGACCATTCACATTTACACAGGGAACAGTGCTAGAAAAAGGCACTGGTTACTGTATAAATGTGACTGGCAGGGAAGGGGTTAACACTAGGGGGCATCAAGGAGTTAAATATGTACCCTGGGAGTGATTCTTCCTGTGGGGGAGGGGGACTGACTGGGGGAGGTGACCGATGGTTGTCCCTATGTACAAGGGACACACCATTGGTCTCCTCTCCCTGACAGGATGTGGAGCTCTGTGTTTACACACAGAGCCCCACGTCCCTGGCTCTGTGACTGCCGATCGCGGGTGCCTGGCGGACATCGCGGCCGCCAGGCACGCTCAACGGCCAGTGGCGCGCGGCCAGAGGCCGTATATAGACGGCCTCCCAGCAAATCAGAGCCACCTTGTGGCCGTAAAAAGTCGGCTGCAGGGTGGGAAGTGGTTAAAACTGCACAATGAAGTGCTACATTGAAGAGGAAAGAGTATATGTGAACATTCTTCATCATGCTGCAAAATTTACATGTACATAGCGACATGCTTCATGCATGGTTCTGAAGGACACCTGCCCTGATTGTTTAGCAATATTTTCTAAATGTTATAATAATGTGTAATAATGACAGCATTTTGTTGCTTTTTTTTTTCAGAATTACAAGCCTCAAATATCTTATCAAAGACCAGGGGATAGTAATATTCTGAGTCAAGTGTTTTATTTGGTGCTTATTGCTGTCTGCAACATCTCTAACATCTGCTCAATAGTGTTTAGGTCTGGACACATGTTTGGCCAGTCTATCACCTTTCCCTTTTAGCTTTTTTAGCAAGGCAGTGGTCGTCTTGGAGGTTTGTTTGGGGTTGTTATCATGTTAGAATACTGTCCTGTGGCCCTGTCTCTGAAGGGAGGGGATCATGCTTTGCTTCAGTATGTCACAGTACATGTTGGCATTCATGGTTCCCTCAATGAACTGTAGCTCCCCAGTTCCAGCAGCACTCATGCAGTCCCAGACCATGACACTCCCACCACCATGCTTGACTGTAGGCAAGACACACTTGTCTTTGTACTCATCACCTGGTTGCCGCCACACACGCTTGACACCATCTGAACCAAATAAGTTTATCTTGGTCTCATCAGATCACAGGACATGGTTCCATTAATCTATGTCCTTAGTCTGCTTGTCTTTTGCTTGTCTTCAGCAAACTGTTTGCAGGCTTTCTTGTGCATAATCTCTAGAAGAGGCTTTCTTCTGGGATGATAGCCATGTACAACAATTTTATGCAGTGTGCGGCGTATGGTCTGAGCACTGACAGGCTGACCCCTTCAACCTCTGCAGCAATGCTGGCAGCACTCATATGTTTATTTCCCAATGACAACCTCTGGATATGACGTTGAGCATGTGCACTCAACTTCTTTGGTAGTCCATGGCGAGGCCTGTTCTGAGTGGAACCTGTCCTGTTAAACCGATGTATGGTCTTTGCCACCATGCTGCACCTCAGTTTCAGGGTCTTGGCAATCTTCTTATAGTCTAAGCCATCTTTATGTAGAGCAACAATTATTTTTCTCAGATCCTCAGAGTTCTTTGCCATGAGGTGTTGAACTTCCAGTGACCAGTATGAGAGAGTGAGAGCAATAACACCAAATTTAACATACCTGCTCCCCATTCACACCTGAGACCTTGTAACACTAACGCGTCACATAACACCGGGGAGGGAAAATGGCTAATTGGGCCCAATATTGGAAGTTTTCACTTAGGAGTGTGCTTACTTTTGTTGCCAGCGGTTTAGATAATAATGGTTGTGTGTTGAGTTATTTTGAGGGGACAGCAAATTTACACTGTTATACAAGCTGTATGCTCACTACTTTACATTGTAGCAAAGTGTCATTTCTTCAGTGTTGTCACATGAAAAGATATAATAAAATATAATATTATATATAAAAAATGTGAGGGGTGTACTCATTTTTGTGAGATACTGTACAGTATATGTGACTGCACTAATATGCCAGTGCTCTTCAGTGACCTCTACTGGATGATAATATGTTTCTTAGGATCACAATGATAGACCAATATAACAATATCCTATCTTCTGACAATCACATTCAAAGTCTGGGGTGGAGGGGGGGATTTGGAATAGCAGATTGGTTGCAGGCATGTTGCAAGTCCCACATGATTGAAAACTGCAATATTTATATCATAAAACATGTATTATCAGTGTCCTTGTTAGTACAGAATGCAAACTCCTAATGAGTTGCAATAATGCATGTTCCTAAATCATATTCTTCTGCCACACAGTGGACAAGCCAAACTTTATTTGTAAAACGAGAGCATCTTAAAGTTGCAGTCTTTTTCTGATGTGATTCTGCCACCAAGTGGTGTTTCTTAGAAAAACTCTCTAAAATGATATTTTCACAAAACGAATGAACAGATAGAAATGTGTATATTTAATCACAGTTTAGAGACAACATACAGTATGTAACGTTTATTTTGTAAATTACATTTAAGTCATAATTTGCAGCTAAACTGTAACTGTAAGGACAAACATTTTTTTAATCTGTACGAACATTTTTTTTTACATTAAAGAGCATCAACAAATAACCTTAGCCAAAGGTTAAGATGTGTTTAAAAGTAAGAGTAAAACATTCATAAACTTTGCTCACAGGTATTTTTATATGGTCAATAACATATGCATGCTGAGAAGTCATGTAAGGTTTCATATATAACACAAATGGGTCAACATGGGCATGATAGCCAAGCCAATGGTTTACAAACTGTTATTATGTGCCATATTTTTAGAGAAGGTAATGTTGTCTCCTTTTGCACAGGTCATGCAAACACTTCTACAACTTGCATTTTGTAACTTAATGTCACTATGTCTTTGAAGGGGCAGACATGAATTTATTTTGTAATTCCTTGGACAAAAGGGGGACATTTTTTTGTTTTCAGTGATATTATCAATGTAAGGACAGTTTTTCTTTTTACCTTTCAAGGACACCACTGATCTAGGGAAAAGTCTTTCCTTCCAAGGGCATTTTTATTATCAGGTATAGCACTGACACAGGAGCATTTTTTTTCCAGTTATACCACTGACTCAGGGTCATTTTTTTATTCCAGTCACATCATCAACTCAGGGAAATTTTTTCATTTCAGTGACACCGCTAACACAGGGAATTTTTTTTACTTTAAGTGAGACAGACAACTTTTTTCCTTTTCCACCTATCTATTTACCTATTTTAAACTTTTCACTGGTACTAATAAACTGCTTAGAACAAACACCACAAACATATGCAACTTGCCACTATTGGCACTGTCGTCTTCTCCATCCGATGAGGGGAGGGGGCGCAGTTTCCAATCTTCACCCTGAGCACCAGTTGACCTTGTCTCAGCACTGGATCTGGCCATAAATGCTGACAGTTCAGAACTAATGCATTGGCTGCTTTTCTATAGAGAAATCTGTTTTCCTCCCTTTCATCCAATTTTATATAAAGGGGGATCAATAGGCATCATTATGAAAATAAACTTCCTGGGCTTTTAAGTTTAAAAAAAACTTTAATGCATTACAGTTTTTTTGCTCCAATAACTAACTATAAATTGTCATTTTTTCGACCTGTTCCTAAATGCAAACTCCAAACTCACGTCAACTAACAGAAAACAGAGAATAAAGAACTTCTTAAGGACTTCTTATAATGCAAAATAAAATCACTCATCCATTTCTTGTGTTATGGATTTGTATGGTCTCTGTTTTTTATATATAAAAACAAACTGTATTTTTATTTTTTATTTTTTTTAATAAATTACTTTAAGTGATAAATCACGTAGGATCTTCTATGCACAGTAGGTAATTCCTTTTCATTGTATTACAAATATTAGCCCTTTTAAACAATTAATGTTGCATATTTACAAACTTAACGCGTAATACATGATTTTGCCTTTCGCTCATGATGAAATAAGCAGCACACTCTTGAGTGAGTCAACATTAAAAGTCCATCTCATGGTCATTATGCTATTTATGAGTCTAAATTTCCTGTATGCTCAGTTGTAGGGTCAGCAGCTCCACAGCCAGTGGTTTTACATGATCCCGGTGGTCCTCTCAGTCCTGTATAACCTCTATGTCCAAGCTGTCCTCTGTGCCCACGAGGACCCACCAGACCAGGCTCTCCATCAAATGCTAGCCCTGGTATACCCCTTTCACCTGAAATACATTTGTGAAACATAATAAAGACCTGAACATTTAGCTTTTTTAATCTGTGCATTATATACATTTTTTTTTTATTTAAAGTGATTGTAAAAGGAACATTTTTTAGTTATCCTCGAAGACCCCCAACTAAGAGGTATGATACCCCAAAAACCCACTTTTCTGTACAGAAGGCCAAGGAGAATCAGGGACAATATTGTGAAAAATGTTCCGGATCCCCCTAAAAAAATGATGTCCTTTTTGGATCAAAAGGGATTTTTCAGGTGCCGGAGGTGCAAACCTTGCCGCACAGTGAGTGGACCAAGGAAAGTGACCCAGTTTAAATCCAATATAATTAAGAAGGAACACAAAATAAATAAATTGATAACTTGCAGCAGCACTCACGTAACATATGTTTTGGAATGTGAGTGTGGTCTGCAATATGTGGGTAGAACCACTAGAAAACTCTCAATTAGAATAGGGGAACATATTAGAAATATAAGGAAAATATTTAAATATCATAGCATCTCGTTGCACTTTAGAAAGGTGCATAATAAAGATCCAACAAAATTGAAAGTTTATGCCATTGACAAAGTGGAAAAAAAAATGGAGGAACACTGGGCCAAATTCTCAAAAGAGATACGCAGGCGGAACTGCTGTTCAGCCTGCCTATCTCTGTGCCTAACTTTGGAAACGATCCTCAAAAGGCTTTTTCCAAAGTTAGGCAGAAGATCTGACATGTGTAAGACACTTACACGGTCAGATCTTAGGATGCAGTACCGCATCCGCCGCTGGGGGCATTTCTCATTGAAATGCCGCTTTGAGTATGCAAATGAGGACTTAAGCAGATCCACAAAGCATTTCAGCATTGTGATTTCTGCGTAAGTTCCGATTTGCTTGCGCAAAACTAGGACTGGTTTTACAATGTGGAAAGTTAGTCACACCATGTAAAAGCCCATTCAAGCGACGGCATTTGGTATGCATTCCCGAGGGAGAACTCCACGGCAATTTGTAAAATCAAAACATGGGTTCCCCCCCCAGGAGCATACCAGGCCCTTAGGTCTGGTATGGGTTGTAGGGAGACCCCCGGTACCACGTGGGTACCTACCGGAGCATGATGGGACGGTGATGCCTATATAAATGGGATGCAAGGCGCGCTTCCATCATTACAGTGAGAAGAGGCGACGTGTCAACATCGGAAGAAGAAGAGAATAGAAGAACATGACGTCACAGAAGACCGCGATGGCTGCCTGCTAGTAATTGAGCTAACACACGAAGATAGCAGGCAGCCAGCGCTGAAGGAGAAGGCACCGGAAAGCTGGAGAAGAACCGGGGTGCGCCGAGTCAACAGCGGAGAGCGGCGAAGATAGAAGAAGACCCCCGGAGAGCGGAGAAGACCCCCGGAGAGCGGAGAAGCCCCCCCCCCCCGGAGAGCGGAAGAAGAAACCCCCCCCGGAGAGCGGAGAAGACCCCCGGAGAGTGGAAGAAGAAGCCCCCCCTGGTATTAGAGCTAAAGTAGACAGGGGGGCCTCCGGAGCAGACTAATAAATTATTTTAAAAACCCTTGTGTTGTGTGTTTAATAACTATCACTTTGCCTCCAGGTGAATGGGTAGGGGTACGATGTACCCCATATCCATTCACTTAGGGTGGGGGGCCGGTATCTGGGGGCCCCCTTATTAAAGGGGGCTCCCAGATTCCGATAAGCCTCCCGCCCGCAGACCCCGACAACCAACGGCCAGGGTTGTCGGGAAGAGGTCCTGTCCTCATCAACATGGGGACAGGGTGCTCTGGGGTGGGGGGGCCCGCAGTGCGCCCCCCTGCCCCAGAGCAGCCAACCCCCCCATGTTGAGGGCATGCGGCCTGGCACGGCTCAGGAGGGGGGGGGCGCTCGCTCGTCCCCACTCCCATTCCTGACCGGCCGGGTAGCGTGCTGGGGATACGGGTCTGGTATGGATTGTAGGGGGACCCCCTACGTCGATTTTTCGGCGTAGGGGGGGTCTCCCTACAACCCATACCAGACCTAAGGGCCTGGTATGCCCCTGAGGGGGAACCCATGCCGGTTTTTTATTTGAAAATTGGCATGGAGTTCTCCCTCAGGAATGCATGCCGAGCGACGCTGTAATTTTTTTATTTTTTTTCCCAGCGCGTAGTTTTTTTTCACCCGTCGCAACTTTATTGTCCCGTCGCAATCCACAAAGCCCGGCGTAAATTACGTTTTGCGCGCTGCACGTCGGGAAAATTACGTCACACGCATGCGCAGTACGGCCGGCGCGGGACCGCGCCTCATTTAAATTGTAAACGCCCCCCGGAGAGGAGGACCGCCTTGCGACGGAGGCACTTAAGTTACACGGCGTGTAATTTCTAGGTAAGTGCTTTGAAGATCGTGCACTTAGGTAGAAATTTAACGCCTGTGTAACTTAACTGCTGAAAGTTAAGTTAGGCAGCTTTTTTGAGAATTTGGCCCACTAATCTTAGAAGAGAAATCTCAAAGAATGAAACTTACTGGATTTTTAAATTAGACACACTTAAACCGAAAGGAATGAATATAGAGTTGGACATAAATAGTTTTTTAGAAAATTACTGAGGAGCTCCAAAACAGCCACATTATATATCTATAATTTTATTTTTATTTTTATTTATTTATTTTTATTTTTATTTTATTTTTATTTTATTTTTTTCATTTTATTTTCAATTTTATTTTTATTTTAAAAACGTATATATCTATATAAAGGTAGTGGCAATAAACATATGAGGAATGATAATGAGAAGCAAGTTTGAATATATGCCCAATTTTATATCAATTTTTATATATATATTTTTAGGTATATATTTAAGTTTTGTAAAGTCTGTCCATTGTCACTGCTCAGCAAATACAAAGTAAAAGTAACCCATAACAAAAATGGCGACATAGGAACTTCCGGGGATAATCCATAAATGGCGGGGTTAGCACTTCCCGGAACAACAGACCATGTAGATGGCTAAACAATTAATTCAAGGACATAAATAACCACATATAGATGATACCCATAGCTACCCCATGACGCATGCACGTATGCGAAATGCGTAGAGGCTTCTGGGTAATCTTCACGCAAACCTCCACGAACGGAACTACATCACGTGACACCTTTTCGGAACTTCCGCATAGTAAACAGCTCAAACACCGAGGCGTGGAACGCACGCCGGTGGGGGAACTTGAGCAGTTACGCTGGACAGACTAGTGCCAGTCGGAACAGGCACTAGTACATGTGAGTGCAAATTTTATATGCTTTTTAAATAAATGTGATACTTTTTTACCGAACGTACTACACCATATCTGGTTTTATTTCTTGGAGAAAGGAAAGCAGCAGTAAGCTGACAGCGGTATAAGGCATCTACCATATCATTTGGAAAAACAGCAGGATGCTGTGAATTGATGAGACACATTCCTGGTTGTATTAAAGGCATTAATTACACCTTGATCTGGTGAGCGCATAGCAATTAAGAAGGTGGTGGTGACACTAAGGGTGATAAGTCACAAATATTTGATCGATTCTTTTGGGATCCCTATCGGAATCTGCATATATTTTTGGAATATTGAATTTCTTGGGACATTTTTTGGGACTACTGTATTTTCTGTTTTTGGCATATATATATTTTTAGTTTACACATATATATTTTTTTCTCTTTTTTCTTTGTTTTTTTGGGTTTTGATCACTTTTGTTTGGGCACATTGGTTATTCACTTACCCATTTGATTTATTGATTTACTTATTTATTTAAAAGCTGTAGGTGTATCATTTGTGCATATATATATATATATATATATATATATATATATATATATATATATATATTTCTTTGCACATGATTAGCGCAGTATTATATGCATATATATATACAGTATGCATATAAAAAAACATTTTTTCCAAAAAAAATTTACTTCTACCCAGAGGTGTGTACTGAAACTGCAGCAGATCACTAATATTTAATTACAGATGAGCGCCGGTGACACAAACACACAAAAACATGTCATACTTACCTGCTCTGTGCAATGGTTTTGCACAGAGCAGCCCCGATTCTCCTCTTATTAGGTCTCCCACTGGCGCTCTGGGCCCCTCCCCCTTGCCAAATGCCCCGATAGCAAGCTACTTTCTATAGAGGCACTTGTGCATGCTCGCTCCAGAGCCAGCTCACTGCGTCCATAAGACAAGAGAGCATTGCTCAGCCCCTCCCCGAACTCCCGCCTCCCTGGCTGTGATTGACAGCAGCAAGAGCCAATGGTTCTCGCTGCTGCATCTCAGTCATTCAGGAGGGTGAGACCCGGGAGAGTCTCGGGTCTTGTGCAAATCACTGGATCGAGATCAGACTTAAGTAAGTATAAGGGGGTGGGCTGAGGAGGAACCTGCACACTGCAGGTTTTTTGCCTTCATGCATAGAATGCATTAAAAAGTCAGCCTTTACAACCACTTTAAGAACAACTGTGGCTGTACAAGGAAAATCTAACCAGTAGAAGCTAACAGGCAACACCCAGAACTTACTGGTGAAATTTCCTACAGGTTTAAGCGGCCTGAAAATGGATGACTGAATATATACACTTAAAGTATAACTAAAGGCAAAACTTTTTTTTGTTTTGTTTTGGATGGAGTGGGGATTATTATTATTATTCATGATTTATATAGTGCCGACAGTTTACGCATCGCTTTACAATGTAGAGCGAGGACAGCACAATTACAGTACAATTCAATACAGAAGGTACAGGAGGGCCCTGTATGTAGAGCTTACTTTCTTAAGGGAGGGGGTGGTGATACAAAAGGTAATAGCTGCAGAATGATTTGATGGGGGTGGGATAGATTAGAACCCCTGTCAGTTGTTATTGCTGCCTGTGTCCTTGTTAAGGAGATTTACCATCTCTATTTGTCCTGTTTACCATTATCATTGAAAGTGAAAGTAAAAAAAAATCCCAAATTTTGGGTTGCCCCCAGAAAAGTAATAGAGGGAAATTTTCCAATGGGGACACTAGTTATGGTGACCTGGGGGTCCCCAAGGAATTCTCTTCATTAACGGGGATTTCCTCCCACTTCCTGTCTGGCTATGGGATGGGAAATTAAGATACATTTCCAAAATGGGACACAGAAAAAAAACTGACATGGGTTATAACCCTCCCTTGCTCTATCTAAAACTGATTTGTTTTCCCATATAGTTCATATTAAATAACGTGGAAACCAGAGGTTTATATTTTGAAGACGTGCTTAAATGTTTAGTTGATAGACAATTTTTTCCCACCAATACATGCTCAAGGTAAACACAACATTAAAGTATAGGCTGCTCGTCCCTGTTTAGCATCACCACAGAAAACAATTAAACCCCTTGCATCAAAAGTCCCAATGGAATGTATTTATTTTTGCACATGCTGACACACACAATACAGTATGCAGCAGTAAGTAATGGTGTTGTTTATAACAACAAATGGTGAATAAAAGCTTTTAAACAGTACATGGTAAAATAGCTATCAGGAATAGTCACAGAACTCATACACATGAAACTACAATCAGACAAAGTGACAAATACATCTAAGAAATTTAAGGAAAACCAGCTCTGTAAAATCAGTGAAGCAAATGAAAGGCTTGCTCTAAAATCTTTCAGTACTGAGAACACATAAGCTTTATTATGCATTATCTCCATTCACACAATTGTGTTTCTGAAAAACAGTCATGAAGCATTTCACTACTGACCTCTTTGTCCTGGGTCACCATCAAATCCAACGAGCCCATATCCCTTGGGACCTCTGTCTCCCTGCTCTCCAGGTTCACCTACAACACAAGAGATACAAGAGATCTTAAGTCTTTTGTAGTCTTTTATAGTCTTTCTTTTAATGCAAAAGTAAACAATAATGGTGGATTAGTGGGTGTAATGATGTCGATATAAATTATATCTTAATGTATTATTTTTTTTAGATTTTATTCATTTATACCTACAATAAACATGGTTAAAATTCAGAAAAATAAATACCCCTTTGTCCTTGTTTCCCTAGATCTCCATCTTCACCATAAAAGCCTTCTGGGCCATCTTCGCCATCCAGACCTTTGATTCCAGGTTTACCCTAAATATCGTGTTTTAAAACATATATGTTATATATATATATATATATATATATATATATATATATATATATATATAGCATTACATTTATATTCCATAATTCAAATTTATAAAATGAATTGCTTAAAATTATTTGTTTATTGGCTATGTTGAGTTGATACATGAATTGTCACATTTTTCATATATGTTTAATATTAGCAGAATCTTAAAAAGATTGTAGAACAACAATATTAATATATGCCTGCTCTAAGACACAAATGCATTTTAATACCTTAATCTCGATCTTATGATTTTTGTTTAAAAAATCCCTCAATCTATATCTGTATGTAGGTCTATGGGAACAATTGTGCTTCTTCTCTGAAGAGCTGTCCTTAAATCCTAAGCCATATTACAGGTAACATTGTTCCATTGCATGTATTCATGTAATGGTTTACAAGATGTTTCTGAGAAACAGTGGGGTTGATTTACTAAAACTAGAGTGCAAAATCTGGTGCAGCTCTGCATAGAAATCAATCAGCTTCTATTTTTTATTTTTTTGTCAAGGCTTAATTGAACAAGCTGAAGTTAAAAGCTGATTGACTACCACGCACAACTGTACCAGATTTCGCTCTCCCCAGTTTTAGTAAATCTCGCCCAGTGTTTGTAAGTGAATAAATGTAAAGTTGTATGAACATTATTTAATGTAAATATGTATCCATCTCTCTAATTGCATATAGAACATATAAGCTATCAGTAATTACTAATGTGATCCTGCCAAGTTTAATTATATACAATTATATACAACATTTTTAGTTATACTCTGATACTCTGAAGAAGAAGGTAGTTCTCCACTGCATTTAAAAAGCCAGGAGACATTGTAGATCAGGGACGTGCGGGTAGGTCAGTGGTTGGTGAGGCACTAGCTAGTATCAGAGCCAGATACACACAGGTTACATACGCCATGATTATTAAAGCGAGAGCAATAATTCTAGCATTAGAACTCCTCTGTAACACTAAACATGTAACCTGTAAAAAAAATTAATGCGTCACCTATGGAGGTTTATAAGTACTGAAGTTTGCGCCATTCCACAAGTGTGCGCTATTTTAAAGTATGATATGTTAGATATCTATTTACCCGGCGAAACATCATCTTTCACAAAAAAATTGGGCAAACGTTAGTGATTTTGCAAAACTGGTGTGGAAAGATTGATTGAATGGCGCTGCTATTTTAAAGATTGCCCATTCCCCAGAGTGTAGTGGTTAAAAACGAATGAAAAGCTTGAACATTGGCAACACATTTACAAGTTGCTTTATCCAGCATAAGAGTCTTGTAAGGTGTAGAGGGAATTAGCTGAGGGAGTGAACTGTCTAAGGTAAAGTGAAAATGGACAGTGTAATACAGCTGAAAAACAAGAAAGACGAAGTGAAGATGGTAAAGTTGAGAAAATGAAAATTGGAAAGCATATTGTATGATAATTTACAGTATGGAATGACATATTCATTTTCCTTATTGCTGATATACTCACAGGTTCTCCTGGTGATCCTGGTAGCCCTACAGGTCCTGGTGCTCCCATAGGTACGTCACCATACAATGGGCAAACACTTGCGCATTGTCGTCGTACAGACTGAGCATATGAAGACATTTGTTCAAGAACAAACTTTTGACAAACCTCAATAACACGGGATGCAGGAAATAATGGCCCCTATAAACAGAAAATATTTATATTATTGAATATTCAGTCTATAGCAGGGGTGTCAAGCTCAATTTTATCACGAGCCACAACAGCATTATGGTTGCCCTTTAAGGGCCAGTTGCATCTGTAAGACTATATATATTATATATATTGATACAGGGCTTTGTGCAGGAACTCAACCACACCCTCCCCGGATGAACTGCATCAAACAGTGGGTGTGGCCAAATTGCACTAACAGTGGGAGGATCTTAAAGTGGTTGTATACCTGTTTTTGTAACTTTTACCTACAGGTAAGCCTATAATAATGCATACCTGTACTCAATTAAAATATTGAACTAGACATATAGGAACCTGTAGTCTATGTCCAGATTACTGCCCCTGCAACATTTTTGTGTAATCCATTGCCCTTTCTTTATCACTGGTACATTTTTCTCTCCTGTCATGTTTATTTTAATGGAGAAAACACTGAATCCTGTAACTGATAAGCTGCAGTTTGGCAAAAGAAGTGTTGTGCAGAGCTTGGGGCCTGTATCAGGAAATTACGATTTCTTTAATTTCTTTAACAGAAATGGTGTCACGTTTACTAAAGACAAATAGGCTGTTGACTTTCCAAAGGAATTTTAATTTTTCAAGAGAATTTTCTCTTAGGTTAGTGAACGAAATAAAGCACTGTTGACTTCCATCATCTAATCATTTGAAATAACAATTATAGTATTTATTTTATCTTGAATGAGATTGAGTATACTTTGCAAAATTAATGTACATCACATTCACTAATCTAAGGGAAAATCCCCTTACAAAGTGAACATTCCCTTGTAAAGAGAACACCTTTTTTGTCTTTAGTAAGTCAGCCCGATGGTTTATAAGGATTGAACCATAAACTAGCCAATACAAACAATGAAAAGGACCTATTTTTTCTATCCACAAAAACTTTTAACTAGAGATACAAACTAATCTATGTGAAATTAATAATACACTACTGTAATAAGTACTGTCATATGCTAAAGACTAGAGTTATCTTTGAAAGTGAGACTTTTATACCTGTCAAATGTATAAACGAACATCTCTTTTTGTTAGATAAGTGCATGTGTTTGCTGGCACTGCAAGCACTGCTAATAAGGTTGGTTTATACACTTCTGTTAGCATGACAGATTTGCTTATTACTTTAAACTTTTTGGTAAGATTGGCGCTCTGTATGTATTCATATTTCAACATAAATTTTTGAAGTTTTACCCTTGACCCCATTGGTCCAATATTTCCAGGAACTCCACGATCTCCTGTAGGACCTTGCTCTCCCTCTCGACCACGAGTACCAACCTCTCCTGGAGGTCCTCTTCTTCCAGCAAGTCCCTCGTGACCTACTGGGCCATTGTCTCCACCCTAAAAGTATATACTGTTTAATGAGCAACTGTATACTACTCAACTGCAGACTGCATTCATGTGAATCATACTTACTTTGCCTTTGGGTCCTTTTGTTCCCCTTTCACCCTTTAAAAATTCAATGACAACACTTAAATGAAAAACAATTTTACCAAGATTGTGTAGATCACTACTTAAACATTAGGGTATATATGTTTGTAAAATTATGAATTTGTTGGTGTATATGGCTTATACTACTATATAAATAAATAAATAAATAAATATATATATATATATATATATATATATATATATATATATATATATATATATATATATATATATATATATATATATATATATATATATATATATATATATATATATACACACACATACACAGTATCTCACAAAAGGGAGTACACCTCTCACATTTTTGTAAATAATTTATTATATCTTTTCATGTGACAACGCTAAAGAAATTACACTTTGCTACAGTGTAAATAGCGAGTGTACAGCTTGTATAACAGTGTAAATTTGCTGCTCAAAATAGCTCAACACACAGCCATTAATGTCTGAACCGCTGGAAACAAAAGTGCTCTCAGGTGTGAACTATATGTACTTTACATGGCAATATTATCTTCTGATTAAAGAGAGGGAAAAAATTACCTTTTGTCCTTCTGCACCTTTAATTCCTGGAACCCCAGTACTGCCCTGTACACAGAATAAGACACAATAACAAGCAAAAAAAGATGTGTAAAAAGCACATTGTAGAATACAGCAGATGTATTTTCTCTTATACTGGGATATGGGAAGATACTAAGGGCCAGATCCACAAAAGGGATACGACGGCGTATCTACTGATACACCGTCGTATCCCTGTTTCTATCTTTGGAACTGATCCACAGAATCAGTTTCCAATAGATAGGGAGAAGATCCGACATGTGTAAGGGACTTACACTGTCGGATCTTAGGATGCAGTACCTCGGCCGCCGCTGGGGGCATTTCTCGTCGAAATGCCGCTTCGGGTATGCAAATTAGCACTTACGGAGATCCACGAAGCTTTTACGCTTCGTTTTTTCTCCGTAAGTATTAGTTTGCAAACGCAAAATTAGGGCTGCTTTTACAAGGCCTAAACTGTTTAGGCCTTGTAAAAGTAGACCCTTCTATCCCGCGTCGCCGTCTTTTTTTTTTCAATTTTTTTTTTTCCCGCCGCAACTCGTATTTTTTTTTTTACGCCCGTCGCGATTCTCAAAACCCGGCGCAATGTAAAACCGTGCAAAGCACGTCGGGAAAATGACGTCGTGAGCATGCGCAGTATGTCCGGCACGGGAGCGCGCCTAATTTAAATGGGACTCGCCCCATTTGAATAGGAACGCCTTGCGCCGGTCGGATTTAAGTTACACGGCCGAAAATTTCTAGGTAAGTGCTTTGTGGATCGGGCACGTAGGTAGAAATTTCGCGGCAGTGTAACTTAAATGGGAATATTTAAGTTACGGCGGCTGGCTGTGGATCTGGCCCTAAGTTCCAGAAGTAATATACAGAGCAATGTGTCATAAAACATATACCACAATATTCTCTAGTAGACATCACTGAATGCTTGTACCAGTCCAAACAATGAATAATTTTAAACTTCAATCAAAATATGCAGTGATATTTTTATTAAATAAACAATATGTGATCATAGTAAACATTTTAATAAATATGTAATTGTAACTGAAACTCTAATCACATATATAAGCAAAGTCATAAGAAAATGTTCTTTTTTTTCATAGTTGCATGTACTGTACCTCATTTATAAAAATATTCCTGTAAAAATGACTTACTGAGCTAATGACTTCTGTAGCAGCTCACTATAAATAAGAAATGCTGTGATCTTGCCACACAGGCAGCGTTGAGTTGAGAAAATGCTCCATTTTAACACGATAGAAGCTCAGGTCTGATACTGTTATTAGGGGCACAGTAATAGTTTATTCTAGTTAACCTCCCTGGCGGTAATCACGAGTGTGGATCGGGGTGAATTTTCATTACCAAAAGTGGTAACCCCGAGCCACACTTGGGATTGCATCACAGGATCCAGGCAAAGTTACTTACCTCGTCCCCAGGATCCTGCAATGTCTCCCTGCTGTGTGTGTGGGCTGTGTACTCCGCTCGATTCATCACTGTGCCGGGCTCCATTCCCTGTGAGCATCGCAACGCACGGGGGCGGAGCCCGGTGGCAAATTCAAAATGGTGAAAAATACATAACACATACAGTACACTGTAATCTGTAAGATGACATTACTGTATCAAAACATTTCACCTCCCTTTTGTCCCTAATGCTTTGTCCAGTGCCCTGCATTCACTTTTATATTATATATACTGTTCTTTCTGCCTAGAAACTTGAGATTGTCCATGGCAACCAAAAAACTCCCTTTACATCAAAAGTGGTTTTAGACCAGCTAGAAAACAGCGATATTAAATTAGAATCACTTGCAGAATTGAGAGATAGTGATTCGCGATGAAATCTGTCATCAAACACTGAAAGTGACGACAGCGACAATTCTGCAACTGAGAAAATTTCAGTGTTTTTGATTTGATTACATTATTGAATAACAGTTATTATATTATTATTTTGTATAGTTATTTATTATTTTATAATTTATGATTTTGTGTTTCAAACTTTATCCTACCCGGGATGTCTACTAGACTCTTGTTTGGACAGATTTAAGTTTGTTATTCCTAAGAATTACAGGCCTACAATATAAATCTTTCCATGCAAAACAATGTACCGCTATTAGCTTAAAAAATCTAACATAATCATGCCGCCAGGGAGCTTAATATTACAAAATAAAGTTATGCACTATGTTTATGTGTTTAGAGTTCTGCAAATGGATACATATCTGTAAAGGACCAGTACTTTGTAAACACAAGATTGAGATCTCCCCTCCATAGTTTCTGACTCTGTCTTTGCCCGTTTGGGTTTGCATTGTTCACACTCATCTTGGTATGTTCCCACCCTGTCTTTTTATTATCAGTAATACAAAACTTTCATAATAGCTTTGGCAGGCATGTATACCTGGGAATATAGGTGCAGATAACTCACTACAAAAAACTGAAACATCAGTTTTCTAGTGCATTGACCCTTTAAAGGGAACATGTAGTGATACAACTATGGGGGCTGAGATTGCTGACCTTCTTCTGAAAATGCCAGTTACCTGGCTGTGTTAGGTGTAGGTTTCTTACATTAGTTATTTTTGCAATAAATGTAGAGAGGCCGCATATACTATATGCATCCCTGTGTAAACACAAAACTGTGCTGAGTGCATGAGCCCGGCACGCTACCATCACAGTCAATGGTGGTGACAGGAAAGCTCCCAATGCATACTTGCGATCGGGAGATTTACAATCATGTAAAACCTGTGACAGCCAATAAAATACCTTTGCTCCTGGACCACCGGTAAGACCTACATGTCCCTGTGAAAAAAAAAAATGGTCATTAATTTTAGACATGAGAGCATGGATTATTCATTATAAAAAATGTATACATTCACACAAAATATTAGTGTGTGCTAGAGTCCTATAAGGTCTAGAGCAGTGGTTCTCAACCTGGGGGTCGGGACCCCCTCGGGGGTCGAATAAAGATTTGCCAGGGGTCACCATATACTGGGCTGTTCCTGAAGCCCGCACCACTCTCCCAGCCTATTTGCGGCCGCCCAGCAGGGCTATCCCTGGATCCTGTGGCCACCTAGCTGGGCTGTTCCTGGAGCCAGCGGCCGCCCACTCAGCCTCTTCACAGGCGCCCATTCAGTTCATGGCATGGCTGGGGGGCAGAGACTAGAGGTCAGCTGACTGGTGAGGAATGTAAAGTGGGAGGGGCTGGAGGAGACCCCATCTCCTGATTTCGAGACACCACAAAGTCAGAGACACCGTGAAGTCGGAGACACAGTGAGTAACACTACCTGTGATTATAGTTGCCATTAAAAGGACTCAGGAAGCGCTAAATGTCTGTGGGTTAGGGGCGCAAATTACTTGTCTTGCCTTGGGTGCTGACAACCCATGCTACAAAAATAATTTTACTGTTGGGGGTCCCCACACCTTGGAAAATGTTATCAAGGGGTCACGGTACTAGAAGGTTGAGAACCACTGGTCTAGAGTATAACAATACTAGGCACCTTGAAGGGAGAAATAAGTGGTTAATGAGAAAAAGGGCACGATTGCTTGCTTAAATTGTGTATATTCCTATGCCTGTCTGATGCCTAGCATGACCGTGACGTTAGAAGCAGGTGTATCACTGCATGGCTGACACACAGACAGGAGCTGACAGGCAGGGAGGGAGGGGGTGAGGGGGACAGAGGAGAGCAGAGGAGAGCTGCAGATGACAGATCCATAAGGATGGAATTCTGGTCAACATCCAAGAGGGTCTGTAAATATTAGTCCTTTCTGACCAGCATTCCCACAGGTGGCGGTCAAGCTGAATGGCCAGTTTGATGAGGCCTTCAAGGGTAGCAGGAGCCTCCACTCTAGCCAATTCATTCTTAAGGGCTTTGGACAGACCAAGTCGATACTGGTATTTAAGGACGCCTCATTCCATCCTGTAGTCTATTGTATGATCCTCCAATGAGTGTCTCCCTTGTTACAAGGTATGAAGGGCAGTCATTACAGTTGCCATGGGTTGAGGGTCATCGTAGAATTGTTCCATGGCATCCAGCAATGTAAAGATTTAGTTGAGCAGAGGATTTTTCTGCTCCAGCAGGTGGTGGGCCCAAGACTGGGTTTCATCTGCGAGCAGGGAGATAATAAACCCCACTTTAACGGTTTCCAGTGAAAAAGTCATTGGCTGGAGTGCAAATTATAGAAGACAGGTATTCTGGAATGCCCTGAACTTTCATCTGTCCCCTTGGAAGCATTCAGGAACTGGTACTCTGGGTTCTGGAAGTGGCACCACTATGGTGGGAGCAGAGACAGAACATTCTTGAGCAGGAGCAGCAGAAGCAAAGGATGCAGCAGGAGGCTTTTAATCAACAGATGCAGATGACATGGTTTTGTAGGTGACCTTCCAACTGAAAGTAACCTTCTTGCACATTTTTCACCGCTTGGGTAAGGGTGGCAACTTGCTGGCTCAGAGTCTCTAATGGGGATGCACCTCTTTCAGCCTCAGACATTATGGTTGGATTATACTGTCACGTACCTGACTGGAGGCTGAAGTGACAAGAGGACTTTCCTTGCGGCTAAGTGCAGATTACACCTGAAGGTGAAGCCAGAGGGTGCTATGCCCAAAGATGCACTGGCTGCCTAAAGGTGAAGCTGCCTGATGGTTCCAGATTTGAGGACACCCAGAAGTAGAGAAGTAGTCACAGCAGGTGATTCTCTGGAGGTGCTGGCAGATCGTGACTGATAGGTAAAGCAGGAGCAAGGTCAGAAGCCAGACTGGGGATAAAACACAGGAAGTCAGTCAGGAGTAGAGGCAGATGCGTGGTTTGGATCAAGCCGGGGTCAAACACAGGATGTCTTTTAGAAACAAGGCAGGAGCAGGTCAGTGGATCAAGCCGGGATCAGATCCAGGAGAGAAGCCAAAGCAGGTCAGGGGTAAACTGGGTCGGTAACGTGTAATCAAATAGAAACACAAGGCACAGGAACACATGATACAAGGCTGACGATAATACAGCAATTTGTGAGAGGAACTGCTGTCTTTATATAGGCCAGTGGATGCTGGCAATTAGCACTCTTTACGTACATCGATGTGGCATTGCGCACAAAGATTCATCATCGCGTGCCATTTGTGCCAGTATGCCATACTGGATATTGGCATATTTACCAGGTCTTCTCGGAATTCTTCACTGATACTTCCTCATGATTGTGTAATCTACTGAACCAGACTGAGAGACCATTTAAAGGCTCAGGAAACCTTTACAGGTGTTTTGAGTTAATTAGCGGATTAGAGTTTCACACCATGAATCTACATATTGAACTTTTTCACAATATTCAAATTTTCGGAGATACTGAAATTTGGGTTTTCACTAAGCCATTATCATCAAAATGAAAATAAATAAATGCTTGAAATATATCACTCTGTGTGTAATAATCTTTAACCACTTCCCAACTGCCCTATAGCAGTTTTACTGTTACAGGGCGGCCATGCTGCGCAGGATCACGTATATATACGCAATCCTGCACTCCTGGGTATCGGGCATGAGTGCGCACTGCTGGCGGCTCACTCCCGCTGTGATCCTACACAGCGGGAGCCGTTCAGAGGGAACCGCGGACTCAATGTCCGCCGTCACCCGCTGATCTTTCTGTAAACAGGCAGAATGGCAGTCTGCCTATGTAAACAAGGCAGATTGCCATTCTGTCAGCACAGAAGGCATGGATCTTCTTTTCCTGCAAAGCAGGTACACCGATCCATGTCTTACCCTAGTAAAAGTACCTCCCCCACTACACTAAAACACTAGCTAGCACTCAGTTAACCCGTTGATTTCCCCTGATGTTATCCCCTTCCCAGCCAGTGTCATTAGTACAGTGACAGTGCATATTTTTAGTGTCCCTGGTTCCTAAAAAAGTGTCAAAAGTGTCATCGTCTGATTTGTCAGCCGCATTATCGCAATCCCACTATAAATTGCTGATCACTGCCAAAATGAATAAATAAAAAATCCATAAATATATCCCATAATTTGTAGACACGATAACTTTTGCTCAAACAATCAATATACACTTATTGAGATTTTTTTACCAAAAATGTGTAGCAGAATACATATTGGCCTAAATTGAAGAATACATTTTTTTATTGGATATATTTTCTAGCAGAAAGAGAAAAAAAAGAGCAAAAAAAAAAAAAAAAAATCACAGGTGATCAAATACCACCAAAAGAAAGCTCTATTTGTGGTAAAAAAAAGGACAAAAATTTTATTTGGGTACAGTAAACTGGGATCCTTCAGCTCTGAAAAACGTACGGTGTCATGCGGAGTCCCTCAGGGGTCTCCCTTGTCACCCGTATTGTTCAATATCTATCTCCGCCCCCTCTTTGAAATCATCAGGAACCAGAAGCTACTTTACCACTCCTATGCAGACGACACTCAACTGTATTTCTGCATCTGCAACAAAAAGGATCATTCTCTTGGACTAGAGAAATCCCTCTCTCTAATAGATAGCTGGATGACATTCAGTTATCTTAAACTCAATGGTTCAAAAACAGAACTTCTTCTGTTTCACGCAAACCGGAAAAGTCACCCCGCGTCAACTTGGACTCCCCCACCCATTCTGGGTAAAACTATCGCCCCTAGCACCAAAGTCAAAAGTCTCGGAGTCATTTTCGACTCCAACATGACAATGGATGCACAAATAGGGTTTGTAGTCAGCGGATCCCATCATTTGCTTCGCCTATTAAGGCAGACTC